>NW_024342647.1:4005672-4230283 GCF_902729225.1 Pteropus medius | reverse complement strand
TGGCATTGAGTTTGAGAATCATATTATTTTCTCAGTTGGGAAGCTGAAAAAAGGAACCATATTTACCAGCCTCTGTGCTTACAATCTCTGTGGCCCCTTTTTGGGTATTGGTTTAACTCTCTGAAAAATGGGTTTATCATTCCTTTTGGTAAAGACAAAAAAAAAAACAAGCTTCCCAAAAATCATGACATCTTACTCCTCCCATACCAATAAAGCTGGTTACTCTTGATAATAATTAAATAATGTTAAATTGTCCACTGTCTTTAGAAGCAAGTGAGAAGACAGTGTGCTGTTGAATTTATAAGGTCTAGTGGAATGAGCAGGGCTTTGGAGTATGACAATCCTGGGTTCAACCTGCTTCATTCTCTGAATCTCAGCTTTCTTACGTGTATGATGAGGATAATAACAGCTCACAAGGTTGTTGTGATGATTACATAACATAATGTACGTGTGATGTCTATCATCTAAAAGGGTTTCACTTTTAGAAACAATTAGAAGCTGATCAGTTCCAATCAATTTCACAAGCCTTTACTGATCACTTACTTTGTGAGAAACACACAGAGCAGTATAAGAATTGTTCCTGCTCTTCAGGAACTTACCAGTTAGGGGACAAAGTCGCATTTATCCCCAGCTAATTGGAATCCAAGGCAAATTGTATTAAGAGCTAGTAGACAGGGCATAGGATGGGAGGGGACTTTTGTCCAGGAAAACTAAAGACAATTTCACGTATGCAGTCGAAGGAGTAGATTAGACCTGCATGGCAAAGAGACCACTGGGCTAGCAAAGAAAATCCATGGACTATGTCCCGAGCCCTCATCGTGCCTCATTCTTTAGGCTTTTATATTCACATTTATTTTCCAGGTTTAGATTACCATTTTTAGAGCAATGTCTCCCAAATTTCTATTACCCACTGGGCTCTTCTTTTGAGCAAACCTTTATGCCCAAACCTTCTGGACATCTCTCTACGAATGTCCCATGTACGTGACAAAAAGAACACATTCAAAGCTGGACACATTATCTTTTCTCCTCCTCTCTTTCTTCTGAGACCCTCGACTTATTGAAAGTCCCCCTATTTAAACTGGTCAGAAATTTAGATGTTGTGTTCCAATCTCCCATCTTCTTCCTTTACATCATCTAAACAGCCAAGGTAGTCCTATTTATTCTGTCCTTCTCCTTTTCACCTCTGTCCCCTCATATCTTCTATTGTCTGTTTGCTTGTGGGATGAGGAAGGTGTGGGCACATCTTCCCATCACATTCCCTGCTGGAAACCTTAGCGCTGTTTTGTCGCATCTGGTTTCGGCATGTGACCCATGCTCATTAGCCTGGCACCTGCAACCTGTCATGACGGGTCCTTACACTCACACCTCCTGTTGTTCTCTCCTACGTGGCCCAGATGCTGGCAGGCCTGCATTACTGTGTTGTCACCACAGTCAACACTCTCCATCATGTTAATATCAGCAGAGGTATTATTTCTTTTGCAGAAAATTCCACTTGTTTCTTTGTCCCCTATAACTCACTGAGATTAATAATAAATATAAATCCCCCTGCCTCCAAGCAAACAAACTGCCTATATTAATTGTGTTTTCTAAAATATCTTATTCAAACACTAGAGTCTAGTAACTAGATAGTAAACTCCTTAAGGGCAGGCACTGTGTCTTTTGCTTACCATTGTATCCCAATGCCCAGCACAGAGTCTGGCACATGATAGAATCTCAGTAAATGTATCATAACTTCCAGGGGTGACAGTAACAACATTAGTGACCAGACACAGGTACTGACCAATCAAAAATCATGTCAACATACAAATGGCCAACAAATATATGAAAAGATGCTCAATATCGCTAACTATTAGGGAAATGCAAATCAAAACCACAATGAGATATCATTTCACACCTGTTAGAATAGCTATAATCAACAGGACAAGTAATAACAAATGTTGGAGAGGATGCAGAGAAAAAGGAACCCCTCATACACTGCTGGTGGGACTGCAAATTGGTACAGCCACTATGGAAAACAGTATAGAAGTTCCTCAAAAAACTAAGAAGTGATCTACCATATGATCCAGCAATCCCTCTACTGGATATTTACCCCAAAGACTTGAAAACTCATATCCGAAAAGATATTTGCACACCGATGTTCATAGCAGCATTATTCACAGTGGCCAGGACATGGAAGCAATCGAAGTGTCCTACGATAGATGATTGGCTAAAGAAGCTGTGGTACATATATACAATGGAATATTACTCAGCCGTAAGAAGAGATGAAATACTGCCATTTGCGACAACGTGGATGGACCTTGGGATAATCATGCTAAGCGAAATAAGCCAGAGAGATAAAGTTGAAAATCACATGATATCGCTTATATGTGGAATATAAACTTAAAAGCAACAAATGAACAGGACAAACAAACAGAGACTCATGGACATGGACAATAGACTAGTGGTTACCAGAGGGGAGCAGGGAGAGGAAAGAAGAGAGGTAGGTAGGGTAAAGGAGGTCAAATATGTGGTGACAGAAAGAAATATAATTATGGGAGGTGAACACACAGTGTTAATATATATATATACATGTCTTACTGTTAAAATGTACAACTGAAACTTACCAGATTTCAGTAACTGATGTAACCATAAAAAAAGTAAATTAATTTAAAAAAAACAAATAAAAATAAAACAAGAGAACACTAAAAAAAAAGAAAGCATGTTAACAATAAACAATCAACATTGCCAGACTAATGGATCCTAACGGAACAAGAGCCCATGTGACAGCCCACTTTATGATTTTTCACATGGGTATCTATTTTTTCTTAATAAATAGCTACTTCACCATCTTTATGTCTCTCATTCGAAGCTCACAGCCTGAGACCTAGAAGTTGCTTAATTTAACAATAGGATCCTTATCTTTATTGCAAGTCCTAGGATGATGCATAACTTATGGTAGACACTATTCTTACGTTTGTGCTTGTTACATCTGTTAAACAAAAGAGCAGATAAAAAAAAGAGATAGTTCTGGTTCAGGAGATGAAGAATCCCTAAACCCAAATGACCGCAGAAAAAAGGAACAAATTTCATCTCTCATTTGGGAGCTACGAGAAGCTATTTCAAACTCTGAAAATATAAACATTTTAGTAACCAGATAGCACAAAAATCTAACATCAATGTTTTCTACTGGAAAGAGTAGGGACTAGAGGTCGGTGCCTTGCACAGATCTTTCCTTAAAACATCAACATATTACCTTGAGCCAAGTTACTGAACAAAACCCCCAAATAACAGCAGCAGCAGCACTGAGGTTCTACTCTAGATTCTATGGACTCTGTTCTCAGGGGAAGAACATGTATGCACGAGTCCAGCATGAACACATTCATGGGAAAGTAAATCAGGTTCACAGAGTGAGATGTGAAAGGTAGTTAGAGGCTCCTGGCACTGGGGAGGCAGATGCCTTGGATGGATAACAGCACCCTGCAAGTCTTTGAGAAGACATCTCTCAGACCTGGCCCCTATAGCAGCAGAAATAGATGTGATCAAGACATTCCTTTCACTAATTAACCAACTACCAGAAATACCGCCCAGGCTCAACAGGGCTTTCTGAAGTGGGGAGAAAGGGCTGAGGGGCAGGAGTGGAATTGTTCATACTGTCTCCTGGACTTGTGCTGGGCTAATTGTATCCCCTCTGTCATTTAAACCGTCACAGTAATCCAGGGTCTTTATGGGTCAATGGTGGGAAGGAAAGTCACATTAGCTATTGACCTTAAGTTTTCTAATCTAGAAAATAGAAATAAAATGATGTATCCTTCAAGAGTATGGTAAGAACTAAATGAGATAGCAAATGTCAAATGCCTGGCACAGTTTCTGGCACATGGTAGGCCCTTGGTAAATAATCATTTCCAAGCCAGGTGTCAGCATTTATCTCATCACTGATAGCAGAAACCAGGATTTATTTATCTGTTTGTCCAACACGTTATCAGAATACATTAGGGATTGAAGTCTTCTTTACAGAAACTGAAGGCCCAAAGAATAGGTAGCGAAGGAAGAGTCATAAGAAGAGGGAGGGAGGAGAAGACAGAATGAGAATAAACCAGCATGCTGGGGCAGACATTTACTCAGTAAATGCCTGAATCACTATAGGTGTCTCTGAAGTTCACGAAGAAGAAAGCATGCAGGTGAAGTCTGTACTCAGGCCAGATGCCAGCAGAGCAGCCAGCCACGGGGCTTGGGGAGTTTCCATGGCAACTGGACCTGGCTGAAACTTCACAGTGGGACTCAAAGAGAGGTGACTTTTTAAGTGTTCCTGGCCCAGGGAACTGAGCATCAGCACTTAGCTCTGAGTAGAGGCTATAGACAGCACCGAGGTAGAAAATTATGCACTTCATAATCACCACCCTCTCCTCTGCACTGCATTGTGGGAAGCAGGGACAGGAAAGAGAAACTCCATTAGTTAAGTACTTACTATGATCCAGGTATTATCTCTAGCACTTATATCTATCCATCTATCCATTCATCCAGCCACCCACCCACCTACCCATCCATTCATCTAGTCGCCCACCCACCACCCATCCACCCCTCCATCTAGTCAAACAATATTTATTGAACATCAACTTTTTCCCTGCACTGTTCTAGGTACAGGGGTACAAAACAAAGTCCTTGAAGCTTACAATTTAGTGGTGAATTATCTCATTTAATTCTTAAGCGACTGTTACTTCCATCCCCATTTTATATACAAACAGAAGAGCAATGAAATGACTTGTCTAAGGTCACCCAACTTGTATGTGGCAGAGATAAAATTACAACCAGTTCTTTCCATCCTCTGCCCCACATCGCACTACCTCCCACTTCACCACAGAATAAGGGTTCCAGGGAGGCATCACGTAGTTGCAGAAAAAGCATGGCCTTTGGAGACAGACATACCTGTGTTCAAATCCTGGCTTAACCACAAAATCTCCATGTGACACTTGCCAATTGATCTAACGCTAATGAGACAAAATGTCTCCATCTAAAAAAAATGGGAACAGGCATCTTCTTTCAGAGTTGATGTGAGGACAAAATGACACATGTAATTGCTGCCCACCCCCCCGACAAAAGAGCTTGATAAATGATAGTTCTAGATCATGACATGAGCACCCCCAGATGGCTAGGGTCACAGTTACCCCTGATTTATACCCCAGTTTGCAGTTCCCTCCCCTATCACTTTCAGGGGAGCGAGCTGTGCTATAGGAATAGAATTTCATCAGAGCACATCGATTGCTAGAACTGGAGAAAGTTAATAACCTAATTTTCCTTTCATTTCCCCTCCCTCTTACCCCGCAACTCCTCTCATGGCAGAAGAGGCCCCCATAAAATGCATGACTTGAGAAATTCAACCGGAAATAATTCAGCATTGTTGATCCACACACTGCCTATAATTTGAGGTTTGATTGATTCTCTGTTCGGAAATGCCAGGTTGAGAGAAGAAAATCAAATTTAACTTAAATTTGGAATTAAATCAATCACATTTTACAATGAAGAAAATAGATCTAACCCCATCAGACCGCTGTGTGTGGAAAACTTAAAGCTGCCATATGCTCACTGTTTCCTTCCTCCTGATATTCTCGGGTACAAGAGAACAGGTCCTGAGCCAAGAAGTCATTTTTTTTCTTAAAATGTCATATGGGGTTGGGATGGGGGCAGGGGTTCTAGGAAGCCAGGACATTAGGGTGGATGAGCCCAGGAAGAATAGGCTGGGACTTGGTTCTGGGCACAGAAATTGATATCCAGACTCTTCCATTTAATAGCTGTCTAATTTTTGGCAATTATCCACATGCTCGCTGAATCTCAGTGCTCTAATTTATAAAATGGCAACGGTAATCTCTAACTGGTAGAGAAGCTGGGTAGATTCAATGGGAGATCATAATCTCAACACTAAGCAAATGCACTTAGGGACCCACAAGCTGTTGGTATCTCTCTTTTCTTCTTGATTCCTCAGAACCTCATTGGCCCATGTTTGGCATCAGCATGGATATCAGTGGGACATATGGTCCTTTGGCTTAAACTGGAATTTTGACATTTACACTTAGCTGCTGACTTCCATGGATATATAAGTCACCTTACTCCTCTAAGCTTTAATGTCCTTCTCCAAGAACTAATAGATTCGATAAGTACTTACTTAATTTGCATCTACTATGTGCCAGATCTCATATTTTGTGCCCTCCTATTCCAGCGTTTATAAGTATGTATGAATATATTAGGGCTCAATAAACATGAGTGAATGAATGAATGAATGAATGAATGAATGCTTAAATGTTGTTCCCCATTCTACCAAGAGGTGCCAGTATCAGAATATTGCTGTTAGTTCTTTTCTAGACAAATTGTATTCATTCACTTTCTTCAGCAAAAATTGGTCCCTGCCTGGCGAGAAATCATACAAAAATCCCTTGAGAAGTCACCAATCATCAGGGTGACCACTGTAGATTGCTAATGTGCTCCATCAACCTCACTGAGCGCCTCATGGGATTCCTGCCACACCTGAGCTCCAGTACCTCGGTGCTTCTCTGCTTATTTCTGGAAACTAAAATTGGGACGCATCATCTGACAACTGTAAGTGTCACGCTGGAGGCAGCAGAATATTTGAAACTAGGGCTTTCTCAGAACTCTGGGGAAGGTGGCCCCCTCTCCTCAGCATAACTTATGTTTGGATTCTTCATACACTGCTTAGGAGCGATGTGTCAATAGAGGACATCCTTTCCCCCATCTTGCCCACCTGAGGCCAAGTCCCACTTCATCTCCCCCGCTCTCTCACGGCCATGAACTAGTTTCTTGTGTTCTTTGGCTCTCTGACCTTGGCACTCTCAAATCCACAGTGTCCTTTAAATCATTCATAATTTCCCCAATCTCTTATCTTCCATAGGATTTTCCATTTCAGGATCTGTGCAAGTGTTCATCCAGTTTTTGTATACTTGCAGAGACAGCAAACTCAACCCATACCAAGCAACTATTCTATGCTGACAGTTGTACTAAACAGTCCTAGGATCTTACTCTATGGCCCAGCTTCTGCTTCCCATGTCAAATAGAATGCATCTAATGTCTCCTCTTCAGGGCAACTACCTAATTAAAGGTGGTAATAAGGTAGCCTTGAGCCTTCTTTCTTCCACACCAAACAATGGTAGCTTTACTTTATTTTTCTAAAGTTATGTTAACTCTCTTTATTATACTTTATACAGATTTGCTTTTTTGCAATGGCTTTTCTAGTAAAGTATATGTCATTGTCGTCGTCATCATCATCATCATCACCACCACCACCACTTTCATAAAAACGTGTATGCCAAACAATATGACTAAAGTTATGCATGCAGCATTTCACTTAATCTTCACAGAAACTTCATGAGATGATATTATCACCCACATTTACACATGAGGAAACTGAGGCCACTGCTTAGCTCGAAGGTAATAGGGCTGCAATGGAAAACCATTTAATTTCACAGTCCAAGCTCTTATCCTTTACCCTCCATAATTTCTCTATCGGCATGCTAGATGTAGCCTGAGCAGAGAAGAATCAATCATAAGTGTCAAGCTGCTTATAAATCTCAGCTTGCCCTGTGGTCCCATGATGACTATAAGTGAACTTGTAGTGGTTTCACCATCCTACCTGATGTGGACCTCAGGTTATCAAAGGAACCTCTCTGCATTACTAAAGAGGGGTAGAAGGTGAGAAGAGAAAGCTAAACAGCTATTTTTGTCTTCTCTGACTCCGGAAAATACTGCATGGCCTCAACTAGTTCAACATGCTATGTGGGACCAAATCATTATCTGTGAAGCACTGGGGAACGCCTTTGGACAGTTCAGCTCCAAAACTAAAGCGTTTCTGTAGTACCAGCTTGGACTGTGGCACCCTGATGAAGATAATGACATTGGCAGTACACACTGAATGGGGCTATAGAAACCGGCTACTGAATTTCTCTATGGTAGTTACAAATAGCTGAGCCTGGAAGTGTGACAATAACTTTAAGGCGATGATGATGAAGATGGTGGCAATGGCATTGGTGGTAATAATGGCATAGATGGTGACATACTTTTTTCAGTTATTATTAGTTTACCAATTGTTCTCAAATATCTCATTCATTTTTCGCCAAAATCCCATGCGGTAGATATTATCTCCAGTATACAAATGAGGAAACAGAAACTGAAGGGTGAGCTCATATTTAGAAGGCAGAGGAATATCTGGGTCTGGGAGCCACATCTCCTGACCTACAGTCTAGTGCTCTTTCCATGATATCATACCCTGGTCTCACTGGCAAGGTTTGAAGGTAGGGTTAGCATCTGTGCCCCCTACCACACAAGTGTGTCCAAATGTCCCAAAGGGCCACTACAGTATTTCCCACAAAATGAAATATATCATGAAAAGAAAACTTTTCCATTTTCAAAAAATTCTGGGACATGCTACATTTCATATTCATCTCTTGAAGGGCTAGAGAATATATCTGGTATTAAAATCTCCAAAAAAGGCCTGCATTGAATTCTCTTTAGCAGACTTTAACCCAATGTTTCCTAAAATTATTAATATATTGCATACCCATTATTCTAGGGAATGAAGTAGGGAAAACAATGAGCTAACAATAATTAATTTTGCAAAGGTTGCTCTAAGTAATATCAGCAGCTCCCAATAATTAACTCTTGCCTCTGTGCCAGTCACTGTGTTAAAGATTCGATGTACATTTAGTTATTAAAACTCCTCAACAGCCTTGCAAGGCAGTGAATACCGCCTCCACCTAAAAATGAGAGAACTAAGACTTAACCACAGGGAAGCAAGAGAGTAGTTACATGGTCAGTTTTGTCTAATTCCAATGTCTGCACCCTTCTGGTTCCCAAATGTAAAAAAAAAAAAGAGAGAGAGAGTTTAAAGTCACAGGAAAATATGTGCAAGAAAGGGAAAGAGGCAGGTACCAGGGGCCAGTTCAAGAGGATAAAGACTATTCAACTGATACGGAGCAGGTTGATGATTCCATCATCATTAAGAGAAGGATAAAGATGCTGACCTCAAGAGGTGAAATTGCAATGCGCAGATAAAAAGCCATTGGAGAAGATGATTAAAAAGAGCTAAGGATCTAGAAAGGCTCAGAAGTAAATGGGAAAGAAAAAAGAAAGGTGGCACTTGGGTTTCAGATTCACAGGTGATCATCAGCTGGTATTGACTTGCAACATTTTTAAGGCACGGGTGCCTGAACCTGCACTCACCTTCATAACTGATTTCAGCCCACACCACCAATCAAAAGGGGTATGACAAAGAAAAGCTGGGACCAAGTAGTGGGTGCGAAGGGACAGAGCAAAGAGCAGAGCTACCAGGAAAGATCAGGGTCAATTACCTCCCATCTCCATGAAAGGCATATTTCTAGCTTCTTTTTTTTCAGCTTGCCAAATCACTTTTCCATTTTCTTAGAAGATATCACTCGACTTTGGTCCAAGGTTTGTGAAAGCAGGAGGAGAGAAATAAAGTTTATCGTGTATCTAATATTTATTAGGCCTGCTGTGGTGCCCTTTGCCTATAGAATTCTCTTTTATTCTATATGTCCATTGTCAACTCTAGGCAATGCTGCCATTATTTGATATTGGAGGAAATAGAATTTCAGAGAGTATTACTGTCTTGCCCAAAGGCTCAAAACTAGTAAGGGACGGAGATGGAATATGAAGCAAGATGTAGTAAATTCAACCTCAACATTTCTTTCACTATATCATACTGTCATTAAAGTAAAGGGGCTTCTTCAAATCTCCATGCTCTTTCCTCCTCAGCTCTTTCTGCTGATTCTCAGACCTAAGAAATGATAAAAAATGAGGCTCTGCCTGATGGTCCATAAACCTTCTACTGAAGTTAGATCTGCCTGGCCCTTTCTTTGTGACAGGCCGCATGAATGCCCCATGCCTATGTGTTGTCCTTCCTACTTTACTCGACATGTCTAAGGGAGACCAACATTTCAAGACCAGAGAATTCTCCTTTCCTAGAAGTCTGTTCTGGCCATCGTAACTCAGAAGATCCTGAAATTTCTCTTAACTCCTGCCACAACTGTCATCTGTTTTAATTTGAATCACAGGATCTTAGAATTATGAGACTGAAGTAACTTTGATCCAAACATATTACACAATACAGGTAGTTCCCTATAATGCTACTCCTCACAGTCATCCCACCTGTGCTTGAACATTAGCTAAACTGGGAACTGATTAGCTCAAAAGAAAACCAATGTCATTGATGATGATGATGATGATGATGATGATGATGATGGTGATGATAAAGATGGTGAGGATGATGATGATAACTTCTTGAGTAGCACTTACTATTTATGACACATTGTGCTAAATATTTTAAAGATATTATTTTACTGGATCACTCATAAAGTTTTATTAGTGCCTCATTTTACAAATAAGGAAACTACGTCGAGCCCAAGGCTGGGAGGTTGTCAAGCAGCAAAACCATGATGCAAATCCTGAACTAGATCCCAAAGCTCTTAACAGTACCATCTAGTTTCCCTTCACAATTTCCCTTCAGCATGGGAACTATGTCAGTGTGAAATGAAAATCTACTCCTAGAGCATGCTTCACGTGCTCCTGCCCTCAAGAGTTCCACAAACTTGTCTCCATCTCTCCTCGCCAAGGCAGCACTTCTGTTCTGCAGTTGGAAAATAGGTCCCCTATCCTTCTTTTGTTCCAAATATAGATTCTGTCATTTGATTCCTGCATGCAGAAAATAATCATGAGCCAGAAAAGCAGAGCTGAAGGAGTTACTATAGATCGGTTAGTCTGATACGTTGTGCTGAAGGTTAGGTCAGGAAAGCAGACTTTCCCAAAGTCACACTGCCCAGAGCCAGACCTAGATCCCATCCGTCCAGCTCGCACAACAGTTTACCACTTGAGATAGCTGTCATATTTTCCTATCCTAACCAATATCTTCTGGAACAAAGATAGTACATCTTACACCTCTCGTGTTCCCTGTGGGACTGGACATAGTATCCTACACATGACTGTATGTTATACAAGTCCAACTAGGATAATGTGGTAAATGCCAACACACAATCAAAATGAACAATACCCAAACAATTCCCACAAAACAACCTCAAAAGACTGGTGTAAAGTCTAAAGCACAATAGATTAAGGTAATCAGAAGAACCTGGACTTTGGAGGTAAATAAATTTAGGTTCAAATCTCAGTTGTCATTTTCTGGTTGACCTTCAACAAGTCTCATTATTCTAATCTGTAAAATGTGAATAGCATCATTTCCACAGGGTCATTAGAAAGATACAATAGGAAAATATACAGCATATAGTAGCTTTTATCATCATCCTCACCACCACCACCACCGCCACCACCACCATCATCATCACCACCACTGTCATCACTATCATCATCATCATCAAATGTAAGACCAATAAATGTGAAGACTGACCTTTGTATTCAGGAAACCACCTGCGGAAATTCAAGATGGGTCAGAAGTGGGAGAAAAAACATGTGGCCACTAGGACAGGTTCAATACATGCAGGACACCCACTACATTCTAAGCCTCTGCTAGACCCTTTGCATTCATTATTCAGTTTGTTCTCACGACAACCCTTGGATCCCCATTTTATGGATCAGGAAAGTAGAGCTCGGGGTTGAGAAGTGGTTTGTTTAAGGTCATACAACTAGTAAGCTACAGAACTAGTAATGTAGCTCAGGTCCGTGTGATGTTCTGAATAAGGCATAGACAAGTGGCCCATGTTCTAAAGAGAGTAGCCAGAGTTGGAGTGGAGATTATGTCAGAATGCTATGGGGCAGTTAGCCTTGCAGCAAAGAAGTCTCAGACAGAGGAGCCTCTTCATAGGGTTGAAAAAGGGAAAGAAACATATCCCACTGAGTAACCATTGTGAACCAAGGCACCGGCGTAGGTGATTGACATGCATTATTTCAATTAGTCTTTAAAACACTGTCTGAGTTAAGTGCCCTGGTCTCCATTTAATAAGTGAGGAGAATGAAGTTCAAAGAAATCAGACACTTGTGTCAAGTTGCACAGTCAGAGGCGGAACTGGGATTCAACCAAGACTGCTTGACTCGGAAACATCTGTGTTCTTGCTTCATATTAGGGCTTGTTTACCATCTTGCAGTTCTAAGAAACTAGAAGAAGCTTTGTCCTGAGGAAGTATATTCCAAGACCAAGGGTCTTGCTTAAGACCCAAATCCTCAGTCTTTCAAAGGAAGGCCCCAAGGGGAAAGAGATCTCTATCTTTTCCTGGGCCTAAGAGTTCAGCTAAGTACCTGGGGACTTTATTAGATTAAGCATGCCTGTCTCCAGCTCTTTAAAAGAGGTGGAGGTGTTTTTTTCCCCTGGTTGCCAATCTATTGCCTCCTCTTCGGACCACTAGCATTTCAGCAAAACCACGTTTGCATTGTGTTTAAACAGCCATCTGGAGATAAACAACTTTGCCTTTAGACCTTTGAGGACGGAATATAAAAGAGGATAAAAGAAGAAAAAAGTAAATGAGAAAAAAATGTTCCTGTGAAGCATTTCCTGTGGAAATACATTTCCACACAGAGGCCTCTACCCATTTCAGGCTGACATTCTGGGCCTAAACCTTTCAAGTCTGCTGATTTAAATATGCCACCTCCAAAAGGACAATGTAGTGATCTTAAACTAAGGGACAAGCCAGACCCATATATTGTCTTGTTCTTTAGTGGCAAGGGAATGCAAGGGGCAGGATGGGGTTGGGGTCGCAAAGAGCTCACTTCTGGAAATCTATAAACCAAACTTGAACACTGGCTCTGCCGTCACTCACTGTGCACTCTGAGCAAACCCCTCCCCTCTTAGGATTGGTATCTTTCCATCTATAACAAGAGGAAATCTAGTCATTCAACAAATAGTTATTGAGGGCCCACGCTGCATTGAGCTCTGTGCTGTGATCTGGGGATACAGAGATCTGAGTCATCAAGGGTATCAGCCAACATGGAAATGATTCTGGACAACAGCCATATGAAGGACCTGGGAAGCAACTTCATGTTGACGACCTCATGCAGCCTCGTGGTGAGGGTCCACTGAGGTGATGTCTGGACCCCCAGCCCACAGAAGAAATGTTAGTTGAGATCATACATGTTTGCTGTTCTAAGCTGCAATTTTCAAGGTAATTTGTTACACAGCAGTAGATAACTTATACTAAGACCAACCTAAATGAATAATTGAGAGAAGCTGAAAAGTCCTTAGCAAAAGTCCTTAGCAAAAGATTCAGGGAACTTCTGATTTAGAAGAGACTTCCATTCATTAAAAAAAAAAAAAAAAAAAGCATTGATGTGTGCTATATCCTGGGCAAGTCTACACCCTGAGCGAATCACAGGATTTGTCCAGGAGTCAGGCACAGCCCAAACCTAGAGGGACCAGTCAGGTAGGCGAGGTCAAGAGGAGACACAATTGCATTGTGCCAGGATAATAGCCAGCTTATTTTATTGATGATTTACTTCATAACCTGGTAAGAGTTGAGAGAAAGGAGCCACCAAAGTGTGCTTAACAAAATCAGGGTGGGCTTCACAGAGCAGGAAGTTCCCTTTCATCTCTTTCTGGAAGACTCTATGTTTACACATCAATCTTGAAAGCTACATTTGTGAAATAGAAGGCTTGTGAGCTCTGCAATCAGACAAATTAAACTTGAAACCAAACTCAATAATTTCTCAACACTGTGAACCTGGAAAATCAATAAAAAGGAAGATCTAAGAGCGTGGCCCTCAGGTTCCCACAGAGCTGTAATCATGCACCAGCACTGTCCATATCTAGCTGAGGATGCTGGTACAAATAATCTGATCTTTCTAAGTCTCAGCGTCCCCATTTGTAAAACAGGAATAATTAAAACATCTACTTCAGAAGAGATGACTCGAGCTTAAAGCAAGAAGTTTTTAGCACTGTGGCTGATAATACAAAAGACTCAGTAATCATTAGTTACTATTGCTTAGAAAGTTACTTAACTTCCCTTTGCCTCTTTATGCATGTAAAGTCTTCAGCACTTTGCTTGGCATATACTGAGTATTCACCAACTGTTAGCTGCTGCTATACTTATTATGATTACCAGCAGAGGCTTTCGACCCAGTGAATAGTCACAGTTCATCCTAGACTAAGGAGTAGCCAGCATAATGCATCCAAGTCACATATCCTCATGTACTTGTAAAAATGCTCCCAACCCCACCCCTGGGAACACTTGGCTCCTTGTGCTGGGATGAAAGGGCACTGATCATTTCTGCAGTAGCAGCTGTGCTGAGGCATCACTCAGGTAGAGATGGCAGGGACATACTAGCAGTAGTTCCCTAAGTTACTATAATTCAGGTGCTACACACACCTGGAGCTTCTTGCATGTGCTGTTAAATTTATGGGACAGCAATAACAGTAACAGCATTAGCACATATTTATTTATAAAATGCCCACATCTGAACAGCTTGAAGGGCTAAAAGAGAAGCTCTACTAAATTTTATAGAAACCTAAGTATATCTGTGAGGGCGAGAATGTACGCATATGTAAGTGTATACGAATTGAGGCTGGGATGTAGGTACGCTTAGAGTCGAAGTAACAGCAGTCCTGGGAATCATAACTATGAATTTCTTCCTCCATTTCAATCATCTATCAGGACTAGCGTTAGCAGTGATGCTTCCTTGTTGGTTTTCCAGTAGTCGGCAGCTCAAAGAATAGGAAAAAAAAAATGCAAAAATCAAGTTCAAATTCCCAGATTCACTAGTTTCTGGCACCTTGGACCCCTCATTGTTTTGCTATTATCAGGTACTTCTAATGATAAAATGCACATAATAATACCTTGGTCCTATTCTAAGTCTACTGTGGGAGAGAGATACTCTCTCCCTCCTTCTTTCCTTCCTATTTCAAACGACAAATTACACGATATGTCGAAGTTCATTGGTTTCATAGACTAGTCTCCCAAATGATTGTTTGCAAAGCTTATTTAGTAAAATCCTATAACCAAAGAGGAATGTGGAACCTACCATCCCCACCCGTGTGACTCCATTTTCCTCAAAGGCATGAACTCCTGCCTCATTTTCTCTAGCACGGGAACGAATACTGTGTAGCAGCTAAATCAATGCTCGTTTAATTAATTAATTGATTGATTAATTGATTGATTGATGGACTGCATCTCTAGCCAATCATTTATTTCAGAGAGAAGGAGCAGGCTTCCTGCGATCTTTCCAGAGAAGGAGGAAACACAATCCAGCCATAGACCCTGGTGTAGAGAATGCGGTAAAGCATGCGTTTCAGCTGAGGTATCACTGTGTCTCACAATTAAAATAATGCTAGCTATCATGGTTAAAAACTTTCTCTGTGCGGAGTCCTGGACTATATTTTACATGAATGATCTCCTCTAATCCTTATAACACCCTGTGATGGAGTTACTTTTACTATACCTATTTTACAGAGGAGAAAACTGAGTCTGTAAGAATGAAACTGCCTGCCTACAATCACAGAACTAATAAACTTTGAACTCAAAAGTGGGTGACGCCAGAGTCCAGCCTCTGAAACCGCCACACTGCTTCTTAGGTGACACGTTCTGACCTGAGACAGGAGACTCATGCCCCACAACATAACTAATTCTCCAAAACCGCTAAGCAGAAGGAACTGCAACAGAAACAGATGTAGTGCCACCCTCAGGAATCTGTCAGTCTAGTGGGGCTGGAAAGTTGCAGATGTGAATATATCATTTACACTCAGATTCATGCTAGGATGGAGAACAGTATGAAATGAAAAAAAATATATACCGGAAGGGCCTCTTTCACGCAGGGACAATTAAGCCCAGTCCTAATGGTGGACAGGAAGGGTGTTCCAAGCAGCAGGATGGATATTTTAGGGTGGATGCAGTGGTGGGGGGTGGGGGGAGGATGGGTAACGTGAGATGAAGCTGGAGAGGAGGACAGGAGCCCACAAGGTCTTGAAAGCCGAGTTAAGGAGTTTGTTCTTAACCATAAGAGAGCAGGGGAACCATGAAAGGGCACAGAAAAGGAGGCGGCATGACAAAGCGACATGATGTTCAGGCTGGCTGTGGAGAGAAATGGCATCACTACCAGAGTGTTGGTGCGGACCAAGTAGCAAGAGTAACACGGCTTGATTATGGCGGCAACGCTGAGGACGAAGAAAAGTCATCAAACGCAAAGTCTATCTGGAGGCAGTGAAGTTGCTGGTTTGTCTTGGACCAGATCTTCTGGCAGTGGAAAGGGGAGGGGACAAGAAATCTTTCAACATTTACACCCACACTCGATTTCCAGGCAGAATTTGCTCAGCAGGACATCTCACTGCCACAAAAAGTGTAGGTAAGTGCGCAAAATCTCCTTTTTAGGAGGATGTTGTGTCCTATTTTAATTCAGGGCTGAAGAGATTTCCCACCTTCCTCTCCAGTCTTGATGATTAATTTATCATCTGTTTATTTGTTATTTAATCAACATACATTCACTGAGTTCCTGTATCTCCTATATGGGCCAAACCGTACGAGGCTCTGGAGATACAGAGAAGACAAGAGCTGATCGTTAAATATTCAAGGATACTGCACGGTAGTTGTCAAACCCAGTGGCTTGAAATCGAACATGGTAGGAGAATTTATATCAGTGAAACTGCAAAATGCTACAAACAAGGCTTTTTACCTTTTTTTTTTTTTTTTCCTTCAGAGAGCTGGCTTGCGGCATACCACTGGGTTGGATCAGGTTGCCTCAGTGGGGCTGATAGTCTAATTGTTTCTCTTCCAAGTCTAAGAAGTTAGAAATATGTGCAGAAACCTCGGTCACAGTTACAACTACACACTGATTCTTTTTCAAGAACTCTAGGAATTTCAGGGCCAGATGGCAGACTTTGGAGTCAGACAGACCTGGGTTTGTATCCTGCTGCCAGCACTCGCTGATGATCCAAATCAGGTAATTCGCTTTACTACTCTGACCCTCATTCCCCTGCATTTAAAATGGAAATAATATCTACACATGATGATGTATGTGCTTTGCACATAACCTAGTACTTAATACGCACTCAAAAATAATACACATTTTTAATGTTGCTCTTCTTTTTTCTATTATTTTCTAGTCTACTCTCTCACTCCATTTTACTTCTGATTGTCCTTAGTAGCATCATCCTTCACTTACATACCTCCTTGAACACAGCTCTCAATGCAACCCACTCCATCTCTAGTCAGCTCTGGGTACAAGAAAGACCTTTCTCAACCAGAAAACGGAATAATTTCTACTGATACTCTTCATTTATCTAATAACGTGCACTGTAATTATTTGCTACATTCACATTAAATTATTCAAGTTGCACCATAGTCAGAGACCAAAACGGTCAGTGATGCAATATAAATTGTCTTTACTGAGGAACTTGTAAGAGGAGACCACCGGCTCTGAAAGTAGGAGACCTGGGCTTCGATTCCAGCTCAACATTTACTAGCTGCGCAAATTCGGGCAACTTATGAAGCCTCTCTGACTTAATGTTCTCCCTTGCATATTTGTGCTGTGTAGGTTGTTGTCAAAGATTAAATTAATTAACATGCTCTCCATGCTTAGAATAGTATCTGATAAATATAAGCTAACAATGATACAGAGAAGGTAACATTGTTTCTGAGAGTCCCTGGGATACTTTGTGGTAAGTACTAGGAGCATAAAAATGAATAAGAAACAAGACTGTATACACGAGCCATGTGTGGCAAAGTACAGTAGTGGAAGATACCATTTTCAAAAGGAAGACACTGAAGTTCAAGATGCCAAGCCTTTTGTCCAAAAAGAGTATGTGTTCTGTGTATAAATAAGAGTCGTCAGGGTGTAAAACTCAGGGTCATTGCAGCTCACTCTTGGAGCCTGCTTCTCTTGTGTTCTTGCCTGAAAAATGAGGCCTAAGAGCTGCACTTACCTCGCAGGTGGATGGGAAAAAGACATGAAGGAGCATGTATAATCCCCTGATACAGGGAATGGCACGTGGCAGGTGTTCAGCAAATCACTGGCTTGAAAATAAATATATGTGTCTTCTCTTGAGTCCCCAGAGGGGTGGGGGATTAGAACAACCCATTTTCTTTCTTGTTTTTTGTTTATTTTTTAAGTTTTTAATCAATTAATTAATTGATTAATTTTTTATGGTGACATTGGTTAATGATATCTAATAAGTTTCAGCTGTACACTTTAACAGTAAGGTATATATATGTTTACACTGTGTGTTCACCTCCCATAGTTAGATTTCTTTCCGTCACCACATATTTGACCCCTTTTACCCCGACTACCTTCCCCATCCCCCGCCCAACCACTAGTCTATTTTCATGTTTATTACCCCCCCAACGCTGCACTCTCCCCCTTACAAAGCATTAATTCTTGCTTACTCAAATTCAGTCCTATTCCAATTCCATTTATTCTTCTTTTATCTTTATAGAAAGATAGACCCCAAAAATCTGCTTTGCTGATTTGTAGTTTAGTTTTATGATTTCACACATTTACATAGACTCATTGGGGAGAGGCTGCCTGCCTGTTTCTAGGTGGTGTCTTTGAACGCAGTTGATTTAAAAGCATTTTAACTGCCCAGCTTCAGCCCTTGACATGCAGAAGGGAGTTAAGTGGGTAAATCCTGCAGTGAGGAGGAGGCTCTAAATTGTGTATTACAAATGCACATTATGTGATTTGTTGTATAAATTATTAATGCCAGTCGGGGCTATGGCTTGTTTACATTCTCTGAACAAGGAAGTAAATACTATAATCCTTGAACTTTCAGTGGGAGACTGAAGAGGGAGACAAGGTCCCCAATTCAGTCTTTAGAAGATTTCTTGCCCCTGTGAAAGGAGAGAAGTAAGAGAGAAAAGAAGGAAACTTTTGGAAACCTACTATGTGCCCCACAGTATAATAGAGTCTTTTTTTAGGAGTTTTTAACTAATACCTTTATTCATTCATTACATGGTAATATTTATTATAATTGTTATTAATACTGATAGAAAAATGTAACAAAAATTCTCATTAGAAAATCTTTTTTCTTTTTTTTTCCTTTTATTTATTTATTTTTAATTGAAGAAATGGTTTAATTTTTTTAATAGAGTCTTTACCCACGTTATTTTGTTTAAACCTCATCACGATACTGTCGGTACCTCTACAGAACAAGACAAGGAGCCCAGGGAAGCTGTGTTACCTACCCAAGGCCAGGTAGCTGGTAAGCGGTAGAGTTGGGATTTAAGCCAGGTTTGAGTTCAAAGGATGAGCCGTCTCTTGTGCAGCACACTGAACTCTGCACAACAAGGAGCTGGTCCTATTTTGGGCCCACTCCAGCCGTATTGGCTCAACAGTGAGGCTGCTGAGGAGCCGAGCCTACCCCTAAAGCCTCGGCTCCAAACCATCACTTTTACTATTGCCGTACCTCAGGCATGCCAGAGTAGAGATGAAGTAGAACGCTGTGTTCAGCCTCAGAAGCTAACCAACCCTGTTG
Source organism: Pteropus medius (assembly GCF_902729225.1). Classification (NCBI taxonomy): domain Eukaryota; kingdom Metazoa; phylum Chordata; class Mammalia; order Chiroptera; family Pteropodidae; genus Pteropus; species Pteropus medius. The sequence goes on along the minus strand of NW_024342647.1, from coordinate 4,210,887 downwards.
TATTCTCCTACTTCACGTGCATTCCAGATAAGCACAATTGTTAAAAAAAAAAAGCCTTGGCACCCAACCACATTAGTTTATGCAGATTTTCATTATACACCTGCTACGTTAGGCATAGTTTTAATGCAAACACATCACACGGTACAGTGCTAACGAGAGCTATACTTAGAAGATGACTATAGTTTATAGCCTTCCGCCATGAAGGTATATTTCTTCAGTTTAAAGAACCATTTGGGGCCCACCTGGACACCTGGTGAGCATCTCTGTAGTACAGTAACGTTTTTGCTCCACTGTGAGGTAGGTCAACTTTTGTGGGCTAGCCTGGGAACTTTGGCCCTGTTTACATGTTTGTTTTTATGAGGAAGCACATTTTGTGTGCCAAATGGTCTTGAAAACAAATGTCTGGTAACCCAGTGGGCTCCTAGGTTGTAGGAGATTTATTAGGGGTGTTGTGAGCCACAGGCCCACAAGAGCTAGATAAAGGCAGCACTAGCTGGGGGCTATAAATAGTGTGCCAAGTGACCCTAACAAGCTTTTTTATCCTCTGGGGCTGCTCCAACAGCTTTCTCTTTTGAATACATGAAAGCAGTTGAAAGGATTGTTTTCCCGAGAGATTTTTGGCTGCCCTGAGCGTGTCAAGAGACTTTGCTGTTTCTAATTATCTTCCTTTATGTTCAGGCCGAGACTTGTTAATACAATAAACTGGCGTCTCCAAGATGCGTTCGCAACGCAGAAACATCTCAAGGTGTTTTACAAGCAGAAGATCACGTTAAATAAAATCAAATTCCAATTAAAGATTAACAGCCGTGTTGGAGAGCTGTTATCACAGTCCAGCCAGGGCCACAGGGACGGCTGGAACTTCTTCCGAGCTGCTGTGGCCCAGCTCCTGTCCAGATTACTATTTTCAGATCTACTGGGCAAAATAAAATTTGTCCGAGTCCCCAAATTCCAGAATATCAACACTGGAAAGATGTTAGAGATCATCCCAGCTAAGTCCTATTGTTTCAAATACGGAGCCTGAGATCTAGAGAGAAGGGGTGATCCAGCGTCACCCAATACCAATAATGCCTGATCCTTGAGATGTTCCCAAGAACCCCGCTTCATTCACACAGGACTGCATCTGGCTGCTTTCCAACAGCTATGAACATTTTCTCTGCTTTCGCCTTATAGTTGATAGTCCTCCGAAGATATGTCCACCTGGAAACTCGGAATATGATCTTATTTGGAAAAAAAGATATTTGCAGATGTATTTAAGTTCAAGATCTCAAGACGAGAGCATTATCAATTTAGAATAGGCCCTAAATCCAATGACTTTGGTTCTTATAAGAGAAAGACAAAGAGATACTTTGGAACATTCATAGGGAAGCTCGCGTGAAGATGGAGGCAGAGATTGCAGTGATGCATTCACAAGATAAATGCCAAGGATTGCCACCAGCCACCAGCCACCAGAAGCTAGGAGACAGACATGGGGCAGATTCTCTGTCAGAGCTTCCAGAAAAATTCTGCTCTGCCCAACACCTTCATGTTGGACTTCTGGCCTCCAGAACTGTAGAAGAATAAATTTCTATTGTTTAAAGCCATTAAGTTTGAGGTAACTTGTAACAGCAGCCACGGGAGACTAATACTTACCTCTTCCCAGAATGCCCTTCTTCACTTTTTCTATATGGTGTGGACCTATTTTTCTTTTAAGACTAATTTTCAGTATTACTGCCAGCCTACGTGTGAGCCTTTCTCACCGAACCTCAAGCTAGTATTGATTCCACCTTCCCTGGTGTCTCTATGTGTATATGCCCATGAAGTTCATCTCAGCATCTGTTACTCATTATTTTAGCTACTCGTCCTTCTCCCCTAACAGATATTGGGTTCATCTAGAGCGGAGACCACATCTGATTCATTTTTGGCCCCTAGAACCAATCACACTCATACAAGTGTTCAGGAAATGCCTGCAGAATTAACGTGAGCATAAATGAATGACTTGATCCTTGTTCTCTTCTTTCTTTCCCAATTATAGAAACCCATGCCCACTGCATCTCCCAGCCCTTCTAGTAACCTTCCTCCACCCCTAATGTGAAGCCTATTAAAACATAAATGTAGAGATTTACAGGCCCAGACATGAGGCAGTATAATGTCATACGAGGCCAGTTTTGGGGTTAAACATACCTAGATGTGTGCCCTGATTCATATCAGTTTTTAGTAAGTGACTGAACCTCTCTGAACTTCAGAATCCTCATCTTTAAAATTAATCTGAACAATAAATCCTTTTAGACAATAACACTGTCACTCCCATTTTACAGATTAAGACATTGAATTCAAGAGAAGTGAATTGTTCTGGGTGGCAGAGGGAGTAAGCGCCATTGCAGGACTTGAACTTAGGACTAATTCAATTCCATGCTCTTGTGGAATACACTACACAGGACCCCAGGTCTTTCTACCACCCCAACAAGATTCCCCCAGCCCATTTGCTGAGTGATAAAAAAAAAAAAATCATTCTATTGTTTCCAAGAATGAAGCATCCCCAGAATAGCATACATCCTTGAATTTATCTTGTTCAGTCTTCAGGCTCCTTGGGAGTCCTCTAAATCTGTATCTAATACCGTCTCTCGAGTCTCAGCTGGTTTGAGACACTGTGAATCGTAATGCTGGGAGTATGAAAACAAATGCCTTCTGCCCAAACCACCGTCTTTCAATTACAGATCATTCTCTCTATTTGGAAGCACTTCCCTTTGGATACAGACATCTTGCAGTCTGGCGCTACTCAGAACTGAGAAGAATAGAGAGAGGGACATGGGGAGGGAAGGCAATGGGGGGGGGGTGTGGAGAATGAGACAGGAATAGGGGAAGGGGAAAGACAATGAGATCATCGGCATAAGCAGAGGCTTAGAGCTCCTCTAGTTCAGTTATCTAAGGAATTGAAAGCGAATCCTGGAGTTACAGAATATGGTGACACAGATACAGTCCAACTTTAATTATTATTATTATTATTATTATTATTATTATTATTAGTCAGTGGATGGAACTAAGGCACAAAGAGGTAAGTGGCTTCGCCAACTAGTCAGCAAGGTAATGGCTGAACCGGAAACCCTGACTTCTAATCCAGTGCTCTGTAACATACAGGGGGTTCGGGGTCCCAATAAAAACTGGAGGTGCGGACAAAAGGAATTTTTCAGGGAAAGCAAAACAGAATTAAGACTTAAAAGAGGGAAAATAAAAGGATAAAAGATGAGAGAGATGGAAGGAGGGCCAAAGGACATCTAGAAAGGAGAAGAGAGATGGGGAACATGAAGATAGGGGCAGAGAAGCTGTAGGAAAACAGGGAAACCAAAGACAATATAATGCAGCAGGAAGTCAAACAAAAGAGGGGCCACAGCAATACAACTACTGCGTTAGAGAACTGTTCCGGCACCCTCTGAAGAAGATGCTTTAACACATCCCAACTGCTCATATCCACGAAGTCCTCACTCCTTGCCCAGGTCACCAGCCTCTGTAACTGTGCCTGGCTGACCTTTGCCACCACTTCTCAGGCCAGCTTTCTGCCTCCAGGAGCAGCTTCCGCCTGGACCGTCATCTTACTCCACTCTGCTCCTGGGTACTGCTAGGTTCATTTCACCTGATCCTTTAAGATTCTGCTCCTTCAGGAGACCCTCTCCTAGTCCTGTGGTCCACCTTCCATTCCAGACAGGGTTGGAAGACTCTCCTCTGTATTCTAAGGACACTCCATAAACCCCCCATCATATTATTTATAAAGATGGACTTTAAATATCTGATTTAATGTTACCCTCCTTCCATCAGTGGATTGTAAATTTCCCAGAGCCATGAAATAGGCTTGATTCATATTATATCTCCAGCATCTACCACAGCGGAAAACACATATTACACACCCAATGCATGACTAACCAACGTATGATTGAACGAACTGCTCCTCCTCTCACCAGAGTGAAAAATTATGCCAATAACCACTGGGGGGCGCTCTTGGGTAACTCCAGCAATAGACCCTGGGGCAGCAGATAAAGTAGAAATTCTCTCTACCAAATACCTCCACAAAACAGAGAAGGCAAGAGTAACTCAAAAATGAAGAGATCCTTCCAGACGTCACCAGGCGAAGATGAGAATGGAACAAAGCCTGCCCTGGTGGATTAAAGAGTAAAATGAAAGTCAGAAGAATTGAACTCTAGTCTCTGGAACTGGTTTGCTCTGTGGCCTGGGGAAGTCACTAACCAGCGAAGGGCAACAGTTCATTCCACTCACACGAGCCCAGGCGATGGCCCTTGTTATCGCCGGTCCTCACCTGCCAAGAATAGCAGGATGAACGAGCAATACAGGGTTCTGATCTATTAGGGAAAAAATACCTTAATAATACAAGAAGTGAGGTTATTCTTAGTCTAACTGGCAACATTTATTGCCTCCCTACTATGTCGAACATGATTTCAGATACCAGCAATACAGGTGTGAGCAAGTCACCGCCAGCAGTCTCCACTTCTCTAGAGGGGAGAAGAGACATATACAACTAACCGTGATTTTACAAAACGAGATAAAGACAGAATGATACACGGATATAGGTAATATGCGATGGTGACCTTCTGTCTGGAGGGATTGGGGCCAGCCTCAGAAAGGTGGTGGTGACATTTATCCCCACCAGACCTAGAAGGATAGCCAGGTTTTACTAGACATGGTGCTCTAGGCTGATAGAACAGCACCAGCAAACACTAGCAGGTGAAGATGCGAAGGGTGTTCGTGGGTGTTTGAGCAGAAAAGGGAATGGTCGTTAAGGCTAGAGAGGCAGGTTTGGCTAACATTAACTACAGGTAATAGCAATGGGAAAATGTGGACATGGCAGGTGGAAATGGCTGCAGCTGCGGGGGCCACAGCGGAAGCTGCCCCAGTGGAGCAGAGAGACAAGAACTATGCCAGGGCTGTGTACCCAGTGCCTCAATGAGGAATAAATATCTGTATACACACATATACATATATACGTACGTGTATACAGATACACGTATATGCATATCTACCAATATGTCTTTCTTATTTCCATTTCATAATAAAGAAACACAGAGGGGTTAAGTAATTTGTCCAAAGTAAGTAAACTGTGAAGCCAGGATCTATGCTTAAATCTGTCCATCTGCAAAGACAACGCTTTCAAAAGTTATGCTACACCTCACCCAATGTCAGGCTAAGAAGTGGAGAATTTAGCAGGACAAAGGAAAACCATCGAAGGTATCTGAGGGAAGAACACTAACAATTGCTATCAAAAGATGATGCTGGTGTCACTTGTGCCCTGCTAGTTTTTGGTAATTTCTACCTTCCTATTCCTAATGAAGCCCCTTCTCGGGTGAGTAGGGATGGACTGGTCCATTTGTAGCAGCCCCAAGTCTCTCAAAGGGGCACAGGATGACCCCAGCTCCTCTGACAAATGCTCCAGCCTCCGCCAGGCTCAGGAGGTGATTTATCAGAGCCGCATCAGTGCCTCTGCCCAGCAGCCTGTGGTCCAAGGCTGGCGGCCCAGGCTGGGCTTTTTAATTAGCTGAGAGAGGGAAGAGTCAAGCCCCCTCAGATGGAAAGAAGAAGAGACACTAAGAAGGCTCATAAATCCCAGAACCAAGGCTTCATCGACTGGAGTCTGGCAGTGGTGGGAGAGGGGAGGGAGACTGGGGAGAGGGGGAAGGGCAGACTGTTGATCTTTTTCTCTTTTTCATGGTCTCCCTTGCTTTCTGGTCCACGTAGCACAGAGAGGGTGGGGGGATCTGTACCACCTTTTACTCAGGAATCCCTCTGGATGCCCGTTTCTAGCGTGGCTATACGACCAGAAGTCACAGGACCTCGTTTTCAGTTTCGCCTCTGCTACCAAGTTGCTATGCCATTCGAGGCAAAAACACAACACAAAAGCTTGCAGGCTTTGCAGTTAGACATGAGCTTCCACCTTTACTCTACGATCCTTACTAAAACTGTGGCTTGGGCAAGTTGCTTTCCCTCTTTGTGCCTTAGTTTTCTCATCTATCAAGTCAGCATAAGAGGTCGTATTGCAATGACTAAATGAGATAACGCAGATAAAGAGTTTGACCTGTAATGGACACTCAATAAGTAACAGCTATTTTAAAATTTCTTTTCCTCCTGCTGGGTCTTAGTTTCCCCATATGTAAAATGCCAAGTCATGCTACCTGACTTATGAGAACTTTTCTAGAACTGATTTCCTCTGGTTCTTTGTAGCTGGATACGGGATGGCTTGGGTGTGGGGAGAAACAATATTATTTCCATATCCAAATCTGAGATTGGGTGGGGAGGGCTGTCACTTAGGAAGGGGGTTGCAAATGTACTCTTTGCAGGAGTCCAGAAGGCAGGGCTGGAGCTAAGAGAAGATAAAAGTTTTGAGGGATGCATATTTTATGCCAGTGTAAACGAGGCAGTTCTGAGAGTCAGAGCAGTTGGCTACCACTATAATGAATGAGCTCCCCATCTCTGGAGGAATACAAGCGAAAGCTGGGCAATGGTCTGGGGTGGATGTTCTGAAAGAAATTTAAACATTGGATGGGGGGCCAGAGTTTTCCCTTTAAGATTCTTACCAATGCCGAAAACGTCACGGCATAATGCTTAGGGGTGTTATGAACTCACTATGGAGTTTCTCATTTCACTCTCACACCCCAGCAAGGTAGGAAGTATTAACATGCCCACCTTACAGATGGGAAACTCGAGATTCAGAGAGTTAAGTTGCTTGCTTACGGTCGCACCCAGATAGAAGGATAGTAGCTCCGGTGAATCTACCTCTTAAGCCCCTTTCTTTGTATTACACAACTGGCCTCCCATCTCCCATCCTACACCTGATGGCAGAGCCTCAGCCTTGCTCATATTGATTGCAGCTGTCCCTTCCTTCCTCCCCAACCCCTGTCTCTGGCCCCCACCTGATCCCCCATGTGTATTTACGCTGGGCTGCCTGGCAACAAACGGCTCGTTACCATGCGGAAGGCGACAGCCAGGCGATTAGTGAAATTTGTTACCCATGCGTCTCTGAACAAAATTAAATTAAAAGTGCTGCTTCGCTGTCAAGATAAGGGCCAAGCTGCTGAGATAATTTTTCACTCTCAAACACTCAATTACCCAGTGAGGCTGGATCAGATACAATCAAAGGGATAAAAAGGGGGAAAAAAAGAAAAAGAAAAAAAAACATATATAGAGAGGCAGGACCTCCAGGAAAAGATGTAAGAGTTGTTATCACTCTCTCTGGCCAGGGACGTTAAAGAGGCTGTTGCCGTGGTGATCTGGCTGGACCACATGACGCAGGTAGGCGAGTGTGGCTTATAACTATATCCTGCAATAAAAGAGGTGCTCTTTATCCCCACTGCCCCTGTCTCAGGCCAGATGGCATTATTTTTCACCTGAATCATTGCAATAGCCTCCTAACTGGTTTCCTCACCCCACTCTTGTCTCTCTCCAACCCAGCTTCCATGAAAGCTAGAGTGACCTTTCTACCACACAAATCTGAAAACATCACTTCCTTGTGAAACTCTTGGATGGCTACTCATTGTCATCATAATAAAGTCCACATAAGTTAGCCAAGCATCAGCTCTAGCTCTCCGCTCCTTAAACTTCATATCTAATGCCATGAACTAGACATCTTCTTCCTCCATTCTCTCTCTCCCTCCCTCTCTCTCTTCCTTCCTTTGTCAACAGGAATTATTCTGAGGGCCTACAATATGCCAGGCATTTTGCTTAATCTCACTCTATTCACAGGCCCCTCTGTCTGGAATAATCTTCTACCTTCTTCCCTTCGACAATATCATCTTGTTCTTCAAAATTCAGCCTAGACATTTCCCATGCCAGCATTCCTATTGTGAGTCCACAAAGCGGGTCGAGTCTCCTTCCTCTGTGCCAGAACGGGATTCACGACCACCCTTTATTACACCTTTTCGCACTCTATTATAGTTGCCCATTTGATTGTCTCCCTTCCCCTCCCCCCACCGGAGACTGTGCTTCATTCATCTCTGTACTTCCTGGGCCCACAGGCTTCCAGTAACTCTTAACAGAAATTACCTTGAACTTAAATGGTGGGACACCTGCTACAAATCTCTTCCAGAGACTGAAGGGGCCGTCCTTCTCCTTGTTTACTATGTACGTAGCGGTGGGAAGCATGCTAATGGGTTAAAAAGTAGCCTTTACTCAAAACATCATTCAAGGACAGAGTATACAAACATTCCCACAGCACAAGACCCTTTCCCCTGGATATTTAGTTTTGATTCTTCATCCTTTCTTTGATTTTTCCCACATTAGGTAAAGATGAAATGCTTTCATGCCTCCAGGGATCAGACATGCGATGGCTTGAACAAATAATGAAAGAGAAATGGACAATGTTTTTCAAGATTTCAAATCAATGTAAAGATATAATAGACCTTGAAGATCATCTGACCTAGCTACTGAGACACAATCTCCTCGTGTATAAAGTGAAAAGGCCAGACTAGATGCTACCATTTATTCATCACTTACCGCCTTCCAGGGACTGTGCTAAGTGCTGTGCTTGTATTATTTTATTTCAACCTCAAAACCACTTTTAGAAGAGGGAATTATGACTATGCCATTACACAGCCAAGGGAAGCAGGAGCCAGTGAATTAGAGTGGTCTTCTCAAGAGCACTTTGCCAAGACTCATAACTAGCTGTGTTTGGCTTCAAAGACTATGAATTAAAAGACTGTACACTGGGCTACCTCCAGCAACTCCACTCACCTCAAGTCCCTTTCAGGAATAGGCAGAATACAGATGATAAACAGAAACACAAATAAATAAATACAACTATCTATCTATCTATCTATCTATCTATCTATCTATCTATCTATCTATCTGCATGCATATATATGTGTAATATATTGTGATTCACCTACATATGCTGTTTAAAGAAATTGCTCTGTTTGTCTTCAAAAGTAATTATTGTGGTTTTATAAGTTCAATCCTTCTTTAAAAAAATCATTCTCCACAATTATCTGGCTGCATAATATTCCATTGTGCTGACGTATTGTAATTTAGTCATTCTCCTGGTGTTGGACATTTAGGCAAATTTTAATTTTTCAGTATTACAGATTATGCTATGACTACTTCAGGTTTAGAGTGTTGTGAAAAATGATAGTATCGAGGAAAAATGTGGTTGTGACATAATGTTGAGTGAAAATAAACAAAATGCAAATGTGTGTGTTGATGACGGTTACAATGATGGAAAAGAATATTTATATGTGTGTGTGTGTGTTTGTGTGTGTATGGGAAAAATGAGTTCTTTGGTCTAGAAGGTTCTTGTTTCTTTTTATCTATTTTCCTCTAGTAGAATTATTACATTATTTTATATTGGTGAAAAAAAATGGTAAAAAAAAATATGTATGTCACCCCTAAAGCCGCTGAAACGTCTCAGTTCCCTGGATGTCCTGAGGGTGGAGAGATGACCTTATGAGTCAGTGGTATGGACTTTGCCCACAGACAGCAACCATGGAAGGAATTTCTTAAAGGCTGGAGCCATGTCTTACTAACCCCCGATTCCTCAGAAAGCTACGCTGTTCCTAGAATCAACAGTGTGTGTTAAATAAATAACAGAGTTTGATGGGACCTCGGATATAATGTATTCCAACGCTATATCCCAGGTGAATGAATGAAAAGCCAAACAGACTTGCCCTAGGCTCCCTACCTAGCATGTGAGTGCAAAAGCCAGATTTGACTCCACTTTTTCTAAAATCTACTCTAATTATAAGAGGCAGATGGTTAGCAAATTTGCTCAATGAGACAGATGGGGAAAAAAAAAAAAGTCCTCCATCAGTCCAACAGAGAAGGAGTTTGGGTCAGTGACTTGGGATAGTGTATAGTGTCCTACTTGTTGAGTTAGTAACAATCTTTCCTGAATCCCTATGTCCTCTGAGCTGTTCTCACGACAAATGCTTCTGAGCCGCCATGGCATCTGCTGTAGCACCAAGTGATTTGATTGTACCTAAGACATTGAGAGAAGAACATTTTCAACCTAGAATCCATGATCGAGGAGCCTCTTCAGTTTCTGGTCTTCTCCTTTCCTTAGGCTAGTCTCCTCCTCTCATGTATCTAATTGCCATCCTGTGGGAGACTAAGTTCTAAAATGGCCCCTAAGATTCCCATCCCCTGCACACAACTCTGCATATTCTCGTCCTCTTGAAAGTGGGTAGGTCTGTAAACATGACAGGATATCACTCGGTGATTAAGTTGTATTATATGACAACGATAAAGAAATTGTTTAGCCGTAATTAAGGTTCCAAAGCAGTTGACTCTGAGTTAGTCATAAAGAAATTTATCTGGAAACTTCTGACAAAATCCGGTGAGCCCTTCAAAGAGATTAGGGCCTTGAAGGAAGACAGTTGAAGTGTAAAAGATGCTCTCCTGCTGGCCTTGAAGAAGCCAGCAGCCATATTTTGAGCGATCCGTGGAGGGGGCCATGAGCTAGCATTGGAGAGTGGCCTATGAGAGCTGAGAGTGGTCCCTGGCTGAGAGAGGCAGGAAATCAGCCATGTCAATCTTGCAGTTATGAGAAAATGAATTCTGCCAATGACCATGTGCACTTGAAAGAGTGCCCCAAACCTCAGTTGAGAGGGAAACCCCAGCCAACAGCTTTGAGACTCTGAACAGAGAAACTAGGTGTGGCATGACTGGGCTTTTAACATAATGAATAGATAGATAGATAGATAGGTAGATAGATAGATGATAGATAGATAGGTAGATAGATAGATAGATAGGTATGCAGTTTGGATATGCTAAGTTTGTGAAATGGAAAGTTAATGCGCAGCCACAAAGTGCCAATTCCTACTCTCTTTTCCTGGTCAGGCCTCTCCTGAGCTCAGATTAGGTTGGTGGTGTCCCCATCAGGAATTCCCGCGGGTACCCCAAAGGCAGCAGCTCTAAAACTGAGCTCATCCCTTTGTCTCCTAAAGATCTTCTGTTACTCCCTTCCCTAGCGCTGTGGTTGTCTCCAGCTCCTCCGCCAGAATCAAACGCTCATCTTCAGCCATGCTCATCGACTCACCTTAGAGCCAATCAGTCATCAGGTTCTGTTGATGCCATGTTAACATGTCCCTGAGAGCCACCCCAGAGTACTGTCAATATACCTAAATAGCACCCTAACTGGTCTCCTGCCTTCAGTCTCTCTCCCTTTCCCAGTTAGTCCTCCACTGTGGAAAGAGTGATCTTCTTAAAACATAAACAGGATGATGGATCGCTCTTCTTCAAAATGGTCCTGGACTTCCCATTTCGCGTAGGTCCAAGGGCAAGCTCTGTTCTGCCCACATGGAGATACCTTTGTTTAGCACCTGGGCACCTCCCATGAAGCCTTCAGATTTAAGCTTTAATATTGGTTTCTCAAAGATGCCTTTCACGACTTAGTTCCCCCTATGTTTTCTTCAGAGACACTACTCACAGTGCGAAATGACATATTCATTTATGAATTTATTTGTGAAGTGCTCTCTTCCTTCTCTTTCTGCCTGGACAGACTATAAGCTACACGTGAGCAGTCGTATTATGGGTCTACTTTCCATTATGTACCTAGTCCTTAGCATAGAGTCTCGACAGAATTATTTAGTAAACATAAGTTGATTAAATAAATGAACTGGACATTCAATGCCTTTCCTGATTTGGGTCAATCCTCCTTTTCGGCCTTTTCTCTCATTATCTTCCTTCATACACCTTACACTCTAGTGACACATGATTGTGTTTAGTCACCACATTAATCCTGTAAAGTAGGATTATCACTTCCATTCCTGGGAGGGAGAAATTAAGGACCGGAAGGTAAAGTGACTTGACCAAAATCATCCAAATAAGCTAAGAGGAGTCAGGACAAAATAAGGTCATGCATACAAACGCCCTGCGCAGCACTTGGCACACCGCAGGCGATCATACTCAGTATCTTCTCCTCATTTTGGGGAAGCTTTGTGCAAGGTAAGAGCATCCCGACCATCCCACAGGATTGAGAAGAAAAGGGATGACAGGGTGGTCATGCTTGGGGTGGGAAGCACACAGTCATAATCTCTCAGTGTAAGGAAACGGGGAGAAATCCTGCTGAGCCTAGTTGAAAAACAAGAAAGCAAGAAAGACTGATTATTCCTTCTCGCTAGTGTAAGCAACTAAAAACGACATGTTTGCTTTATCGCCTTTGGTCTCCCATTTGATTCCTGACAGCCATCTCCCTCCCTTCGATGCTGGCTGTCAGGTGCTGAGCTGGTTGGCATTACAAAGGAGGAGGAGAACTGAGAACAATTTAAACAGTATTTCAGGGACCGTTAATAGGCATGGGGAGGGAGTTTTTGAAGTTGTCTGGCTCTCTCAATGCATTCAAGGAACCCTCACCTGCCAAGACTGCTTGATGTTTTTGTAGGTTGGGAAGAGAATCTGGGAGGGACCTTTAAGAGAGAAAAAAACCACACACAACAACAACAACAAAAACCAATGTCTATTTCCTCCGAGGTTTGAAGGAAGGAAGAGAAGAGAGACATCAGACAGAAGCTTATTTTAGCCCATTACAATTTCTGAATACATAATTGTCTCTTCTCTAATATCTTGTTAACCAGGGCCAAATGCAGGCACAGATCTAAGCTCGGTTTCTGCATTTTACTGCTCTTTTACTCAGAGAAATCCAAACTCCAGTCTCATCTTCCCGTGAGGGAAAATAGCATCTCTCCCCAAAGCCAGCATGAGCACCTGGAACATTCTGGAGGGAAGTATTCACCTATGGCAAATCACAAACACTCAACTACCAAGGTAGGAAATTTGATGAGAAGGAAGAAGTGAAAATCTATGACATTCTCCTGGGGACAGCCTTACGTTGTTGTGACAATAGATTTTGGAGCCAATCGGAATGGAGTTCAAGCCTCAGTCCTACATCTTATTGATTCTATGACCTTGGAGGAGTTACTCAGCCTGGTTTTAGTTTCATTCTTTTACAGGTAGAGACAAGGACAATAACTTATCATATAGGAAGATCAGTAAGTATGCAATGGACCTGGCACAAAAGTGACACTCAATGAGTAGTTGCTCTAGTTGTTATTCCTCCGATTATTGTTATTCGAGTTCGTGGCCTGGGAAAGGGGGGACACACCCCATGGGAGCCCAATGTCAGAATAGGGACAGGGACGTTTTTGAAGTTGTCTGGCTCCCTCACTGCATTTTCAGTCATAAAATGGTCTGAGCAGAGTTTGAAACCAAATAGCTTACGTTCCAATCCCAGTTCCCCTTACCTCACCGTGCCTCAGGTAAGTGACCTCTTTAAGCTTCAGTTTCCTTATCTGTAAATGGAGAGCAGAACAATCCCTTCTCATGGTATTGCTTAGAATTCTACAAGATGATGCACATAGAGAACACAGACAAGTGGAGAGAGAGTTCAATACATCAGATGTGGTTTTTCTGTGCTTTTCCTTTTTCCTCCCCTGTTATGCTTCTATCATGAACTCTCAGAATTGCTAAGAAGAACATAGTGAGTGTCGAATTCTCCTTTGTTGACTGACAAATAGGAAATGGAGGCCCAAAATGTTGCTCAATTCTCATAACCAAACTGGGGTGCAACCTCTGTTGGAACCCAAGCCCTAGGCCTTCATAAGACTCTTACTTGGCCCTTCTTTCCTCTGTCCCTGTTTCCCACCTTCCCTGAAAACTCACCCATCACTCCCTCTCCCTGGCTATCTACCCTGTCTTAACCTACTCCTGCTTTCCCTATGCCCATGTCCACACCCTAGGATAACCTGATAAGCCCACCTCCGAAGACACCCAGGCGTTCACCTCCGAGGCCCCCAGCTAATGCTTCGTCTTGAGCTCCAGTTATGCTGACCTCAGCAGAAATCCCTGCTGGGTAGGGAGAAGCAGGGTTAGCAGGAGAGATAAGGTTAAAAGGAACAAGGGCCTTGCTTCTGTCCTGAATCTCCCCAAACCAGAACCGCCTGCCCCACTTCCCTGACACAATTTCCTCCCTCCACAGTCTGGGCTTTGGGTCACCCTAGCTACAATGCTTAGAAGATAATTAAATACCAATCGATCTGTCTTCAATGTTTCCTCTTCTGAGTAGCAAGTCCTAGGGGACAGAGGGTATCCTGCAGATGTGCCTGAGAAAGAGGCTCTCCTCAGACAAGGGACAAGGATGGTGAAGGGAAAAGCTATTTCACAATATCCTCAAGAGGCTCATTCCACCAAATTCATGTTCTTCCTGGAGATGTTTTACTTTTTTTTTTCTTCTGTAGAAATAAAACCAATTTGCAGGCCAGAACATTAGGAAAAAGCCATACAGTCATGCCTGCATTGGACACTGGTTTGCTGCGCTTAACTGGTTACCATTTAGTGAACACTGTTCACATGGCAGGTACACTCAGCTAAGCGTGTCCTTCGCATACATCATCTCCTTCAATCCTCACAACAAGGCTAAGGAAGAGTAGAAGGACTTAATACCAGGCTCATCTTCCCTTACCCAGGAGAGACTGAGGCTCAGAGAAGGAAAGAGCTTTGCCCTAAGCTACACAGCTAGGAAAGAGCAGAGTGAGGATCTGGACCCCTGTCTGCTGATTCTGAAGCCTATGTTCAGCCTGCTATTTATTTAATGTTTCGGTCTGGAAATAATTTCAAACTCATTGAAAAGCTGCAAAGATAAGAAGAATACAAAGAACATCCATATATTGTTCTTTGTTCAGATTCACATATTATAAACATTTTGCCCCATTTGCTTTGTCATTTGAAAAAGCAACTTTTTTTTTTTTTTTAAATTTTATGACACATTTATTGACTGGCAATAAAGCTAAGGCAAAATTTTAACCTTGGGAAAAATGTTTCCCTTCTCTGAGCCTTGATTTTTATGTATATAAGATGGAAGATCGGAAGAATTATCTTTAGGTCTGATAAAACAAACAAACAAAAAGAACATGCGGTTTGATGACAAGCAGTGGATAAAGGGATGGGATGGATACTCAAGTGGTCAAGGCATGGTTCCTGCCTGTTTCTCGAGCCCATCTGTCGTTATTCCCAAAGCCACAGCCTTGGAATCTACTTAGTTTCTGGCATCTCTCATCCCCATCCCAGGGCACCATGTACCTTCCATCCTCCTATTTGGCAGGTACTGTTCTGCTGGTGCTCAGCTTTCACCCCACCCCATTCCCAGCTCTTGGAGTCTCAGATCCATCTTCACATTCTCAGCTTATATTTGAGAAGAGTCTCCTACCCTCGATCCCCAAAGGCTTCCTTTTCTGTAGATATGCCTTGAACATATCCTCACCTGCTCTTTTCTTCTAATACAGGATTAAATTCTTTGTGTGTGTGTGTGTGTGTGTGTGTGTGTATGTGTTTGTAAAATCAAAAAGAAAAAAAACTACGCATCCGTACAAATTAGTACAAAGTTTTGTTTAAAATTCAAGAGTTCTTATCACTACAGAAAACCTCAGCCTAGGAACTGCAAAATTAAAACAAGCAACTAAAACAAAGAAATAAGCAAAATCAGGAATATTCATGCTCTGGTTCTCTCTGCTGGGAAACCAATCATAATTAGCAAAGCTTAGAAGAATGTACACAGGATTAGGAATCAGAAAACCTGGGTTTCTAGAACTGGCTGAGCAGCCAGCAGATGAGAAGAATGAGGGCCAGAGAGGGAGGCCCAAGGCCACGCAGCCACCAGCAGAGCTAAGCCTGGAGGCCCATGCTGGGTGCTTGCACTGCTGGAATCATCTAGCAGCTGTGTCTGCTCTGTCTCCTCTTCATCTTTTGCCTGGGGCTGGCCATGCCATCTGCACTTTTGATCTGGACCTTCGATTACACACTAGCTTATCCTGACCAACAATGCTTTTCTGTGTGAGCTGCATCTCCCCCAAGGAGATTCTAACCACCTTGAGGCTGGGGCCTCCAGCCCCACTTCTTACACTACCTAGAATTAAGCTTAGTAAGGTTGGTTATTCCATAAACACAGGTTACACTAGAATGAGCTTCAGACTTGATGCCATGAGTCATAAGTATCCTCGTCTGACAGAAAATCTGAGGCTGCAAGAGGGCACGTACATGCTTGCCAAGGGTCACTAAGTGTGTTGGTGGGGATACAGACTCCAACACACATCTCTCCTAACCTGGGGTTCAGTATCCTTTGCTGTATGTAGTATTATTTCTGGTTAATAAAGGTGAAATTCTACCCAGTGGGTGCCTACCATGTCCAGCTACTTAATTATTTGGTTTTGTAGAATGCCGTCAGAATTGGTAAGCCCTGAGTAAGTGATGGGTTAAATGGTTATTTACTTAACCAAATGGAGGATTCATTGCTTGACAAATAGACTTATTTAGTCATCAATGTCGTGTGTGATATGAGATCAGATTCACTTCACAAAACATTGTGAGATTTCGCTCAAGTTTCCTGGATCAGTCGTACAGGTGAGGAATGACATGGATGGTTTAGGGCATGGGTCAGGGGTCAGCAAACTGGTTTCTTTTGTTTGTTTCTTTCTTTGTTTAGGAAATACATTTCACTAGGGCACATTTATATTCATTCATTTTTGTATTGTCTATGGCAGCTTTCAATGTACAATAGAGGACTGAATAATTCCAACAGTGACTATATGACCCAAAAAAGCCAAAAATGTTTACAAACTGGCCATTTACAGAAAAAGGTTGCTGACTCCCGATTTAGGAACTCCAACCAGACTCACAAGTCTTGCTTTCTCTGCCTGTTTCTCAGTGCCTTTCTCTCTCCCTCCACCACTCACCACGCCCATTCACAGTTCTTTTCTTTGGTACGGGTTTCCACTTGGCCGTACAGGCACCTGTGAATAAGTCCCATCTCCTTTACAAAGAGCCTGAGACTTGGGGAAGCTAGGGTTAATTCTCAGACTATATCGTAAGTCTCTTTTCCAATAGATCCTACTGCCCATAATAAAATTTTAGCTGATTTAGTTTGGGGTCCCGAATGTTTTTAAGGTAAGGGGAATTTCAGGAGGAAAGAACCCAATTTCTTGAGCATTTCTGGGTGAATTCTAGAATCTTCCATCTCTAGACTTGCTCACTCTGCAAGGTAGAGGTCAACAGCTCTGTTTTATACAGAGAGAAGCGCCCGGATGTTAAAAGCCCAGCCATGGCCACACGAAGGGGATGAGGTGAAGTCAGGATTCACAGCCAGGTTGGCTGGATCTAAGGCCACTTCTCTTTCTTTCATGGGATGTGCTAAAGAGAGAGAGCTAGGTGAGAAAAACCTGTTCAGTGTTTCCTTTCTCCTCTCATTCCGTGTCCTTTCCCTGCCATCGGCCCTTGGTATAGTGTTCTCCGCCAGGGAAACTTCTGGACTTGTCACATCCCTTCACACTTCACACATTCGGCATGCTCAAAGAACCCAGGTAGAGTGGGTTTCCAACATTAGTACTCCGACTCTCTTCCCACTACCAGGCATGTCCTTCCCTGGAGACCTTGAAGTGGAAGAATTAGGTCTCAGTTCAGCTCACCAGGAGAGGAGAGAGAAGCAAAGGAAGTGAGAATGGAGTGAGAGGAAGCAAGAGGAGGTGACAGAAAAGCAGTTTCCATCCTGAGCCCTTATAATAGTCTAGACACTGGGCCAGCGATTTCTTTCATTCATTCATGCCTGCCTGTGTTTAGGGCTGGGGATGGGAAGCTGGGCACAGAGGACAATGGATCCACCTTTGAGAAGCTTCCAGTTCAGTGGAGGGTACAGATATTGCCCAGAGAATATAAAGATTCATGTAAAATTATACCAACGATGAAATCTACAGAAAGGGAAGAACACAAGAGCTGGTATAGAATAAAATAGTGAAATTAGGTGTGGGATAGTTTAGCTGAAAACATGCCATTTAAATGATGTCAGAGTGAGCAGAAGTGTGTCAAAGGGCAGGAGAGAGTATTTCAGGAGAGAACGTTTGTGAAGGTTCTGGCAGGACGGACATGGGAGTGCTGCAGAAGAGGCCTGGGAGGCAGGAGTGGACAGAGCCCTGGGGAGATGGGCAGGTGGTAAGAAGTTCATGTCCCACCCTAGATGCAAAAGGAAGGATGAAGCTTCTACGCAGAGAAGCAACATGACCCCATTTACATTTTTTAAATGATCACTCTGGCTGCATGGTTGAGAAGGGTTGGAATATGGTAAGTGAGACCATTAAGAAGGTGATTTTTGCAGTTTTTAAGCAAAGAATACAGGTGACAGAGACTAAGATGGATGGTATGGTGGAAAAAGGGAAAACTCAGTGCCAGGGATTGTAGTTACAAAGAGATGCTCATGTTCCCATTTAACCCTCACAATTACTCTGAGAATGAGGTATTGCTACTCCATTTTGAAGACAAGAATATTGAGACTACTGGCACTAATGTCATGTGGGTGAACAGTGACAGAGCCGTGCCTGGGCCCAAGGGCCCAACTCACTTTCCAGCTTCAACTCTTCCAGGAAGCCCTCCCAGATTTCTCTGCTCTTCCTCTCTCTCTCTTTTTCTCTCTCAAAGCTGGGACAGTATGAACCACCCAGATAGCATCTGGCTACACTTTGTCTTCCAACATCTTCTAATATCCACAGCCCACTCGGCCCAGTGCAGGGCCCGCGGGAAGACCCTTGCCAGCATTTGCTGACTTACATCTGAGCATCCCTTTTCAACCTCTACTTATCAAATGGGAAAATGAGATTCAGAGATAGGCAGTGACTTGGCTAAGGTCACATAGAAAACTGGTGGCAAGTCAGTAACTAAAAACCACTGTGCCTATCACTAATGGATGATGCCAGGGTCCCATGCCCCTAGATTTGAGAGACACAGCCCAGATCCTATTTTCAGATGGAACTAAATGA
Organism: Pteropus medius; assembly: GCF_902729225.1. Classification (NCBI taxonomy): domain Eukaryota; kingdom Metazoa; phylum Chordata; class Mammalia; order Chiroptera; family Pteropodidae; genus Pteropus; species Pteropus medius. The sequence goes on along the minus strand of NW_024342647.1, from coordinate 4,192,126 downwards.
GGTAGAGTGAATTAACATGGAATCAAAAGCTATGAGATGACTGTTTTCAACCAGCTTAGGGATTGCCTTTCCTGATATTTTTATCTCTTTCTTCCTCCACATTATCACGTGTTATTGTCTCCTCTGAGTGATGGCCAGGCTGGCTTGCATGGCCCTGGGCAGACCACAGAGAACCACTGACTCACTGCGTTTGCTAAAGGAGAGCTGAGATTCTGGCGGCAGAGGTCAGGGCGGGGCTGGGAGGACATGAAGGCAGGCCTGGGGGTGAAGGCACAGCCAAATGGGATGACAGAAGCCACTCCATGCTGTCAATACTCTGTTCCATTGCTCTGTCATCTCCAAGGATTCCCAAACCTTCCCGCTCATCTTTGTATGTGCATTTTTTCCATTAGGGCAGTGAACCCTGAAGATAGCTAGACTCCTGGGCAACAACAAAGAGGGGCCACGGCCCTTCCCAGGCAGGAGCTGCAGAACTGGGCACTGGGCTCTAAGTTTACTTGGCCAGAGCAGAGGCTTTGACAGGATCAAGTTCACTCTCTATGCTCAGAAAACAAGCACAGCAGCAGCAGCAGCAATAACCTTGGCAACATGAACCAGTGTCAGGACTGCCTTTCCTGTGATTCTGCAAAAGGGACAGAGTAACTTGGGCTCAGGGAATCTATACTTGTGATTCCTCCCCTATTCTCTTAATTCCCTTTCTTGCAGTATTTTTTTTTCCCTTAGCATTTGTCACCATCTACTACATTTATATTTGATATAGAGTAAACTCCACAGGGTAGGGCTTTGTAAAAATTGTTACTTGGTGTGTGTTCCCAATGCCTAAATATTATCAGACACGTAGTTGGTGCTTAACAAGTATTTCAAGTATGTACGGAAGGGAGGGAGGGGGAAGGGAGGAAGAAAGAAAGGAAGGATTCACGCAAAATAGCTGAGAAAAGAACAAAGAGTGGTGGGAAAGGGGGAAGGGGAGAGAGAGAAGGAGAAGAGCGAGAACACACAGAGGAGAGCAAAAGGAAAGACAGAACTATAAAGAGAAGAAAGCAGTGATAAGGAGGGAAAAAAAAGAGAAGGAGGGGAGAAAAAATAGAAATTAAAACAAACAAGCAAGCAGACAAACCCAGGATACTGAGGAGGAAGCAGAAGATGGGGCGGGAACCAGAGGTGGAGGGGGAGGGATTTGCCATCAGTGGACGGTAAGTGGAGGGGAGACATGAAGTGAGTGGCTTTGGCATTCTGCTGGTAGGAGGGCCAGGGAGGAAGGTGTGTGTGTGTACAGAGCGGGTGCATCACAGTCCTGGCTTCCTCACCGCCCTGGAAAAACAGCCTGGCCTTCTGGAGGGTATGGAGGTACTAGGCTGGATCATTTATCTCAAGTCCCAAGGCTTGCTTTCGCTTTTCTTTTTTTTAAGTTTAGCTCCAATTTATGAAGGACATGCTCAATGATGGATATTTTTTCCAATTAGTGGTAAATAGCCCCGTTCTACAGAAGAGACCCACCACCCTCCTCAGCCTGAATTCTGCAACTGTTCTGGGGAGAGGGATAAGACAGATCAAGAATCGTCCATCATCAACTTGTAAATCTCCAAGGCAGCAGACACTAGAAAGCCAACATGGGGAGGAGTGAGGGGCAAGGCCCCATTATTCTAATGGCTGCAGAGGCTGCCAAACCTTGCCGGGTGAGATGCCAAGGCAGACACTCCCCGCACAGAGCCTTTTCAATGAAAGGCACCAGGGGTAGGGAGATAACGAAAACGAGAACCTAACTGACGTTAATAACGTCTACTCTATTTACCTTTATTATATACCAAGACACCATGATAATTTTTTTATATATCATAACCAAAATCCACCTTCAAGTCTACGTGAGGCAGTTATAAGACTCACTTTACAGATGGAAAAAAACCTGAGGTATGGGGAAGGTAGATGAGTTGCTTAAGAGGAAAAGGAGCCCAGAAAAGCTATGTGATTTCTGCTCTTTGAACATCATCAGGCATGGGTGGGACACGTGCAGAATTGTTCTGTAGAAAAGATTCTTCTCTTCTTGAGCATAGGCACTTCCCCAGCCCACTTCTGTGGAGAGGCGGGAGGGCCGCAGGTGGCCACAGGCAGCCACAGGCCTTGCTGGGCTGCCTTCACGTTTGCCGGAGGGCCCTGGCTTCTTTCCGGGACCTGGTCTAAGCTCATGGATCTGCCCTTAATCACTGGCATGAAATATATCTTTGTACCCTAAATTCTCTTCCAAAAATGCAGTCTTGATCTTGCTAATTTCCCATCCTCATAAAACACTCAGGGATGAGGAATTACATTCGCAGGTGATTGCCGGAAATACAGTTTTCCCTCCAGAGCATGTCATCGCAGTGAACCGTGGACATTAGCCCTTGACGGAGCCCTGCTTCAGTGTCGCCTCGTCTCCTTATGCTGGATGTCATTGTGAGAAGCAATCGCCCAGCGATATTAATTGCATCTCTTGAAAGACACTATCTGGAAAGTCACGTGGTGTTGTTTATAGGGACCGACTAGAGAACGTTCTCCCTGTTCTCGGGGTCAGGTACATAGAACTTCTTGAACAAATACCGGTTCTGTCCCATAGAACCCTGTGCGTTTTACTGCTGAGTACGTTTCCCTTTGCGTTTCGGTTGCTAAGGATCTGAGTTCAACTGCCGGGTCCTCCCAAGAACTACACTACACAGTATGGCACAGATTACGCGGCATTGATCTAACCTGAGTGTGAATAATTGTCCTTATTCCTATTTTCTTTTCAGTCTCATTTTCTTAGTTATTTCAATTCCTGTACTGAATTAAAAAAAAAAAAAGAAATTGCATAAACTTAAAAAAAAAAAATTATCCGTAAATCCTTTAAGGAATGAGGAAGGACAGAAAGCAAGTGAAGACTGGAGGGAAGAGGCTATAATACTGATCCCTCGCCCAGCTAGGGTTTCGGGTGTCAAGCTCAGGGTTAACTGGACAGAGAACAGGTTGAAGAAGACTCAGGGTCTGTCATTAAGCACAAAATCTGCTTACAAACTCCGGTTCTGGAACCTTCCCAAGGACTTACCTTTGCTGCGGCGGCGGCTGCGGTACTGCTCGGTGTAGAACGTCAGCTGCGTCTCGTCATCTGCCTCTGAACCCGACGTCCCCTTGGTCCTCCCAAAGCTGATTCCCCCTGCGAGGAAGTGCACTCCATCAGTCATCTCCAGCCTCCAGAAGCTCATTCAACCCCTCATCCGCCCCAAAGATCAGCCACCCGGTCCCCAGACTCCTTTCTGTGACTCGCAGGTGCGGAGGGAGGCGGCATGATTCACAGAAGGAGCTCGGTCTATGCAGTGAGGCTGGGGCTGTGTGACCTTGGGTAAATGCCTCACCTTTCTGAGCCCTGTGTTCTTCCTTCCTAAAATAGGAACAATAAACTATTAACCTTGTGGAGTTGCTTTAAATATGAAAGGAGTTATGTGAAATGCCTGGTCCCTGATGGCTACTAAATAATTGATCGCCATATTGTTGCTTAGTTCGATGAGTCTGCCTCTAAGAAAACACTCCAAGCAACTTAATTTCACACACACACACACACATCTTACTTAGGTGCTTACTATATATGCCAGGCCCAGGACGGGACATGGGACATACAAAGACACAACCCCATCCTTCCCAACTAGGGGATCATACGCTAGTCAAGGTGACAAATGGGATCCTATGGCATCTGTAACCTAATTCATGGTTATGTTTTCCACAAAATAAGACTCGGGATGGGGGGAGGAGAGCAAGCCATCCGAACACAGGTGACCTGGGAAGGCTTTATGGAGAAAGAAAGATTTAAGTCAGGGCTGAAAGGATGGATGGGGCTTCAGTGGGAATTCCAAGGAGAGGCAAGAAGAGCTGGCTTGTCCCTGGGTGGGGAGCGTGTGCAGAGGGAGGCCACATCCAGTGGAGTACTGACTTTGAAGTGTATGCTGGAGTCACACAGTGGAAGGCCCCAGATGCCACACTGAGGACAGGAACTTTTCTTTGGATGTCATGGAAGGTTCTGGAGCAAGAGAACGAATTCATCAGTGGCACAGAGGTCTCAGAATGGGTGCGAGGGAGGACGAGCAGCTAGGAGGCTCAGCGATCACCCAGGTGAGGGGAGATGAGGGTCTAGGTGAAGCCAGAGGCGGTGAGGACCGGAAGGAGGAGATGGGGGCAAGAGTGCTTCAGAGGCAAACTCAGAGGAACATGGAGGGGCAAAGAGCAATGCTGATTACCAAAATGATAAAAATAGGCTAAAAAGAAATATACCAAATACTAAAGCAGTTAACTCTGCAGGGAGGCGTATGGAGAATTTCTATTTTTTTTTTTTTTTTTTTTTTTTTTTTTAAAAAAAAAAAAAAAAGCATAGGATATGGAAAGAGAGAAATTAAAGGAATGATAAACTCTTTACCCTAGAGAGGAAACATTGAGAGGAGAGCTTCAGAGCATGTTGGGGGCATGTGGTGGGCAGAGAGAAAGATGAACTTTGGTTTGGAAAATGTTTAGTGGATGGTGCTTCAGACACCACATCAACAGACTGTCTCTGGGAGGAGATTCGGGGATTTGGTAAAAGTGATTGGCCTGGATGGAGAAGTCCGTGGATCAAGTATAGGGATAGAGGGAGACAACTTTTCTCTATAAACGTTTCATAACTTTTTATTCAAGTGCCATGCAAACCTATTGCCTATTCAAAGAGTCTACCTGAGGAAAAGAAAAACACACATTTGAGGAAAATGCTGTCAACACATAAAAGGATTTCGTATGTCATTTCTTTTGGTAGGACATTTGAAGCGACGTTCAGTATACAGAAAGCCCACTTGCAGACACTTTCTGCAATACCGTTATTGTGCATTCATTCATTCATTCATTCCATTCCATTCTAGCAGCCTGCTAAACAATCTACTATGTACCTAGGTGATGTCTACAATATTGCATACAGTCCTCATCATGCTCTACGCATAAGGAAGGTGTAACTAACAACCTAGGTAAAAAAAAAGACATGGCTGGGCAAAGTGACTTGCTGAAAGTCACACAGAGGATGAGTAGGAGAGTTAGGATTCAAGGCTAGTCTGTGCAGGTCCAAATTTGGGCTCTCAGGTATGTAAATTGCTTGTCTAGAAACAGCTCAAGAGGGAACCTTGGGGAAAGCAGATTATCCTTTACACATCGAGGTGCCAAGTCATTCCCAACTCATGGGGGGAGGTTTCACGATGCCCGCTTTACAGATGAAGCAACCGAAGTTCAGAAAAGGAAAGCGATTTGCTAATAATCAGTGAAGTCGGACTTGGAACCCAAATGTGACCGACAACCAAGCTCAAATGTTTAACTACTTGTGACACTGTCTCTCAAGTTAATTAACTGTAAAATGGAAAAAAAAATTGATACCTGCCCTGCCCCTCCTTTGAGATAGTATGTTGAAATGGGTGGGAGTACAAGAAACAAAAATTTCTTATCTTTGTCCCCAGATGTGTCTTTGGTCATGGTCTGTCCCTGCCCCTTAGTGAAAACCTCTCCAATCCCTAGCAACTAAGGGTTGGGCCTGGAGATAGCAGGTAACTATCCAGATTATACCAGACACAGTTCCCCGTTCAAAATGGAGTTGGCAAGGGCGCCGTGGAGATGCTGGAAGCAGTGGAAGGGCTCTATGGAGGCCAGCAGGGCATTTTAAATTGCCTTTAACATATTTCGCTGTTACAGAAAAAGGAAGGAAAGAAGAAAGCAAGGGAGAGAGGGAGGATAGAAGGAAGAAAGCGAAAAAAAAAAGAGGGAGGGAAGGAGGGAAGGAGGACTTTTGCTCATCTACACATAATTCTTGGCCAAGGGGAAGTAAAGGCATCTGATAAAATAGTTGCCACATATACAAGAAGCATCTGTCGTACTTCCTGCTGTGTTTTTGGGCAGCAGAGAAAAAGAGAGGGATCCGTGCCTCTCTGGAGTCTGCCCCAGGCTCTTCTCACAGCCCCTTTAATGCCGCCCCAGTACTTTGAAATGTTCCAGCTAACTCCTCCCTCCCTCACATCCTCTTTCCTGCTTTCTCTTCTTTCTTCCTCTCTCAACAAAAAATGACTTTTATGGTCCTGCCATGGTGAACATGGCAGACAAGATTTGTTACAAGCCACACATGCAATTTTAAATGTTCTAGCAACCATAAACAGGTAAAATTAATTTTCACAATATATTGTATTTAACTGAATATATTCAAAATACTGTCACTTTAACAAGTAATTACAACTATCATGCTGGAATATTTTATATATTTTGCACAACAAGTTCTCAAAATCCAGTGTATATTTTATGCTTGAGGTACACCACAATATAGACTAGCTACATTTCAAGTGCCCACCATATTGGAGAACATGGTGTTGGAGGTACTTACACGACCATTATTACTGAGCATAATTAAGGATCAGAATCTGGGCACAGGAGAGAGATGAGTAAGACACAAGCCCCACTAAGGTGTTGAATCATTTTTTAATGAGACTTGGATGAAAAATGGTATAGCTCAGATTCTATTAAAAGACAATAGTCATTGTCTCTGCCCTAAGGCATTTGGAGTCTAGCAGGTTTCTACATTGGCTTAATCCATGAGCCATGACAAGTAATGCACTTCTGAAGGAAGGAATCAGGGTATTAGAGTTTAATAGAAGAAAAGGAAGAACTGCTAGGTGGGAGTGGTGACTCCCTGCCTTTTGTGACATCCTAGAGTGGTGGCAGTCACCCAAGGCGTATAGCCTCTGCGTCTCCACATTATCTGAAGGGGCCACAGGCCAATTACAGACTGACTTGGAGATGATTCAGATAGATAGAAAAAGAACCCCTCTACTAGGATTTTAATATGAAATTGTTGATTTAGTGAACTAAAGTGCAGCCATTAATTATTCAGGGATGCTCAAGTAGTTCCATTTAGGAGCTGGGAGAAAGTGAGAATGATCAGAGACTGGCAAGAGAAAAGGAGAGGAACCATCGGGTCCTTTGCCCTTATTCCACGAGCCCCTGGTTCTTTTGGTTCTGCATGGACTGGGAAGGTGCCATGAAGAAGATCAGCTAAGCACACATCACAGTGTGATATGCACTGCTCTAGGCACTTTATGTGCAATATCCCATCTATGCATCACAGAGGATCTGAGAGGTAAGAATCATCCCAATTTTACTGAGGGCAAACCAGGCTTCAGAATCTCAATGTTGTTCATCCAAGATGACACAAGTTACTAATGGCAGAACCCCAAGTTTGAACCTGGCTTTTTTCTCACTCAAAACCCTCTGTTCTCATGAAAGGATGAGTCATTAGGGAAATGGAAATCAAAGCCACAATGAGACTCCACTTCATATCCACTTGGCTGACCATAATCAAAATATTGAAAAAATAACAAGTGTTGGAGTGGATATAGAGAAATTGGAACTATCAGATATTGCTGGTGAGATTGCAAAATGGCACAACCATTGTGGAAAATAGTTTGAGAGTACCTCAAGAAATTAAACACAAACTTACCACATGATCTAGCAATTTTGCCCCTACGGATATCCCTGAAGAACTGAAGATAGGGTATTCAAATAAATATCTGTACATGAATGTTCACAGGAGCACTGTTTACAATAGCAAAAAGGTGGAAAAAAAACCCCAAAATGTCCATCAACTGATAAAGAGATAAACAAAATGGGATATTATCCAGCCACAAAAGGGAACGCTGACACGTTACAATGTAGACGAGTCTTACAAACATTCTGCCAAGTGAAAGAAGTCAGACATAAATAGCCATATATTATATGATTCTGTTTATATTAATAAACATCCCCAAAAAGTAAACCCATAGAGACAGAAAGTGGCGGTTGCCAAGGATGGGCAGAGGGAGAAGAGATATAGAGAGTAAATGTCTGAGTATGGGATTTCCTTCTGGTGTGATGGAAATGTCTCAGAACTAGATACAGGTGATAGTTGCCCAATCTTGTGAATGTACTAAATGGCAACGAATTATACATTTCAAAAGAGTTCATGGTTCATGTTCTGTTGTATAAATATTATCTTGATAAATACAATGTTTAAAAATAATAGACCTTCTGTTCTCTTTGTGGCATCACAAGACTGACTGAAGACAGAAATGTCGAATGGGGGAATGTGTGAACTGTGACATTCAGAAAGGGAGCAGGGAAGTTGAGACACAGAGGGATGCATTACAGAGCCACGTTGAAAAGTGCAAGCTCAAGCATCCTAAGTCCAGATGTAGTGTTTGAGGATGCAGAGGGTGACAATTCAGCCTGTCCTGGACCCACTGGTCACCTCAAAAAAACACAACACTCACTCATTAGTTTATTCATTCATTTAATAATTACCAACTGTCTATTCTGTACTGAACACTGTCCTAGGCATTGAGAATGCTGCAGTAAATAAAACAGACAAAAACTTCCTGACTTCCTGGGGCTTACTTTCTAGTAAGGAAACAATTAAGATTTTCCTGGCATGATGCTAAACTCTAATGGCAAAGCCCCAAATTTGAACGAAATAATTCTTAGGAATTATCTCAATTTTGCTGATAGATTAACTGAGATATTCAGAGGTATTTAGAGGCTTCTCCAAGGTGATATAGATATTTTGTGGCAAATTAGGAACCTGAGCTCATATTTGCTCTGGAGCAAATCGAGACTTCTGAACTACTTGAAAGTCGTATTATGAGAAAGGCTGGAGCAGGAGCTAGGATACATGGTCTTTCCTGGGCCTGTAAAAATTAACTCATTGCTTTGCAAGTCTACCTCCTATGAATGGGCTTCCCTGTCCACAAACCTGTTCTGCCAGCCTCTGGTAGGCCCACCTCTCCACACTCCATCTCCCACACTCTGGGTATCATGATGGATGGTGGTGACATGTTAAATTATTCAGGCTCTGTGTCTTTCTGCAGCTGGTGACAGCGATATTGCATTTTTAGATTGCCCAGAAGTGCACCAGATAGAGAAATATGTAGCTTGGGAATGCAAAAACCCATCTGACCCCCAACCTTATCCAGAGAATACAAATGGTTTAAGTCATGAAAAGAGGACAAAAGTGGCCAAAACTTTCCACGCAACTCACTATTGCTCTGAGCTTTAGGGCTAAAACTGCAGATGTTCATATACATCCACCCCTCGGAGATACACTGACTACAACTACTACCTGCCATCAGGCACCACTATATGCCAGACACAGTGTCCAGCACTTTACCCAAAGGTGGCACATATTACTGTTTCTCCAGATGTGGAAGCAGAAGTTGAGAGAGGCAGATGTACTTATATCTGCCATCAGGCAACCTATAAGTGGCAGGACTTGGATTCAAACCCTGGTTTATCTGATCCCCCAGGGAAGAAGATTTTGCAGTTTTCTTGAGATTCATGGTGAATTTTTAGAAATCGATCTTTACGGTTAAAAAGTATTTATGGTAAAATATAATTAAACATATAATTTCAGAAAAAAATAGAAATGACTAGAGGCCCAATTATGGGGAACTGATTTTATAAAAAGATAGCACATCTCTAAAATAGACTTTGATGAGATCATTAAATACAGCAACATAAATCTATATTTATTGACATGTAAAACCTCTCCATAATAAGTTTTTGAGAGTAAAAGTATACAGAGAAGAATGCAAAGAGTGATTCCACTCAGGTAAATTTATGCACACGTGCTGATATTTGGTGTGAATACGTAGCTTGGGAATGCTGAGTATGTGTAACAAAAAAACCAAATATATCTTAATTCAAAAAAAATAAAGAAAAATAATAGCTATTCTGAGATGTTCAGGATCTAAGGTAAGTTTTTAAAACTACATTTTAAAAAGCATATTGGTCATGAAGAGGACAAGTAATAGCAAGTGTTGGAGAAGATGCAGAGGAAAAGGAACCCTCATACACTGCTGGTGGGAATGTAAATTGGTACAGCCACTCTGGAAAACAGTTTGGAGCTTCCTCAAATAATTAAGAATAGAATTACCATATGACCCAGCAATCCCTCTTCAGGGTATCCACTCAAAACTTTTGAAAACATTTATCCATAAAGATATATGCATCCTGATATTTATTGCAGCATTTTTCATGGTGGCCAGGACATAGAAACAACCAAAGTGTACTTCGATAAATGATTAGATAAAAAAGATGTGGTGCATATATACAACGAAATATTACTCAGCCATAAGAAAAGATAAAATACTGCCATTTGCAACAACATGGATAGATCTTGGGATTATCATGCTAAGAGAAATAAGTCAGACAGAAAAAGTTGAGAACCACATGACTTCACTCATATGTGGGATACAGAACTGAAAGCAATAAATAAGCAAGATAAACAAACAAAAACTCATCGACACAGACAACAGTTTAGCGACTACCAGAGGGAAAGTCGGGGCAAGATAGATAAGGGTGAAGGGGGTCAAATATGTGATGGAAAGAAATTTAACTTTGGGTGATGAACACACAATGCAATATACATAAGATGTATAATCAAATTGTACACCTGTATGACATTATTAACCAATGTCACCCCAATGAATTTTTTAAAAGCATATTGCAAAACTATAAGTGCAAACCATCCCATTATCTTTTGAAAAATATGCACACACATAATGTATGCAAATATATGCATGTATACACACATAAAATATACTGAAACAAATACAAGGTGCTCCATTGGTTATTCTTTGAGTAGTAAGATTTGGAGTATTTAATTTTTTTCCTTATTGTTGCTCATCTGCATTTTATAATTTTCTTTCAGTGAACATTTAATGCTTAGTAATAAAAAGGACACTTAATAAAAGTTATGTTTAATTTTAAAAATAGATTGTCTTTATTGCTGCAGTTTAAGCTCAACCCTCACTTGACCTTTAGTGTAATATGACCATCTCAGAGATGATTATCTACTCAAAAAAGAAGGTATCCTCAAATTTTGGCCCAAAGAACTGTATCTATGGAGGAGAAGTTTTCCAATCAAGCTTAACTGTGTTGTGAAAAGTCTTAGTCACATGGAGAAGACAAGTGTAAGTGGTCCAGTCAATGTTCCCAACTGAGCTCATCTTTCGAGACAACCCAGTCCAGGTGGCAAAATGTGATAGAATAAATTTCTAGTTGATTCCAGCCCCTAGCTATCTGAGCCACTTATAGATGTTTGAGTATTTCCAGCTGAGTTCTGATCATTGTAAAGCTTAAATAACCTATCTTCCCTTTTCCATTTATGAATTCCCAACTCCTAGAATCCATAAGCATAATAAGATTGTTGTTGTCTTAAGGCGCTAAGTTTGGGGTGGTGTATTATGAGGCAGTAGGCAACAAGAATATTCTCCTTGTTCAGTCCTACAAAAATATCCACATTCCTCCTAACCTGTCACCACACGGCAGTACTGGGCATTGGAAAGATAAACTAGGTCCAGAGACCCAAATCCTAAGTCTGTCCTGTTACTAATATACTATAAGACTGAAACTGCTATTAACATCTAGAAAATATTATATAACACTTAACATACCTTTACTTTCGTCCCAAAGATAGCAACTCATTTGACCCTCACAATAATTGGATGAGGTAGGTTTTGTAATCCTCATTTCAAAGATGAGGACAGTGAGGATCGAACACACTACAAATTACATGCTCAAGGTCACATAGCTCATAAATGGCAGAGACTACAATACAGAGGCAGATCTAGAAGGTACAATAGCATCAAAGAGCTGATTTGGGTCTGCGATGCTGGCTAAGAATCAAGTACCCTATAATTTCCACCTTCTAGATTCTGTCCAGCCTTTTGGAATTCCATGCTTAGGCTGTTTCATAACCTCATACAATGTTCCTTCAGCTCTCTGAAGATTGCTCATGCACCCATCAGAATCTTTCCAGCCAAGCTAAGTATTCCCACTAATACCTTCAACACTCCTTATACCATATGCTTTATAAAAATTATGACCATTTTGGATTACAAAGTCAATGCATATTTATTGTAGAAAATTGGAAAAAATAAAAAGAGCACAAAGAAGAAAATAATAATCAAGTCAAATATCATTTCCAACTAATTTCCCTTATTTCTAGTTTTTAACCATGGCATTTATATGCATATGATTTTACAACTAGATTTTATTGTGTTATGATGTGAGTACATAAGTTTTGTTCAAAATATTTGAGCATATATTTATTCATTCATGTATATCAGAAATATATATTGGGATCCAACTACATGCTTGGCACATTTGCTATTGTGTAAATTACATATATCACATATATGTATATATGTACACATCTAGATCTATATCTAAATTTATATGTTTATCAATGTCTTCATCTATACTTATATCTATACCTATATCCACCAATGTCTTAATAGTGATTTTCTCTGAATACTGAGATTTTCTTCTTTTTGTTTACCTTTCTCTTTTTATTTTATTTTGGAAAATGAACTGAGCTCATTCATAAAATTAAGCTAAATAAAATATATCATATGCTTTTTCCCATGTCATTAAGTATTGACCCCAATATCATTTAATGCCTGCGATATATTCATCCCACTGCATCAATGTATCATCATTTATTTAATCAATTTTCTATTGTTTACATTTTATATTGTTTCCAATTTTTCACTATAATACTGCATTGCATGTTCCTAAAGACAAATCTTTCTACATATCCCTGTGCATCCATGTACAGAATTTTTTCAAGAATAAAAAGACAAATTGCTGGTTCCAAGGATATTGACATATTTAAAGTTTTTGATCCATATTGTCAAGATGTCCTCCAGAGAAGTTATGTCAGTTTCATTCTGATCGGTTGTACATAGGGGTGATTATTTCACTACAACATTGGGTATTATACTGTTTTCCAATCTTAGTGATTTTGATATGCATTCTATATTTTAAATTTATTTTGCAAATTCTTTTCACCATATTCCAATATTCCCAAGTCGTTTTTGAGTTTTGATGTCCAGAATCGGGCACGATAATTCAGGTGTGATCCAACTCAGACAGAGCAGAAATGGACCATCATCTTCCTTTCTGTGAACATTGGACTTAATAATATGCAGCCCAGGACAGCTTCTGCTTTACTGGCAGCTGACTGGTATTCAATTCTTTGTTCTTTGTTCACATGCACTGAAAATATCTGGTCTTTCCCATCCTATGTTTGTAGAATTGATTTTTCTAAACCAAGGTAAAAAACATTTTGTATTATCGAATTGTATCTGTATATTTTGGTCCTTTCTTCTAGTGTCTCAAGCTATTTTTTGGTCCTAATCTTATGATCTCATATTTCCCCTATTCCCTGACTACATGCCCTCTATGATTTGGGTAAATAAGAAAAGGAGCAGGAGGTAAGAAAAGGAACAAATAGTTACTGAGTGTTTACAACATGTCAAGCTGCAGGCTAGAAATTTATGTATGTAGAAAATCATAGAGTACGTATAAGAATAAAATTAGGTTGATGTTGATAACCTTGTTTTAAATATTAAGAAACTGATGTTTGTAGGGATTGTTTGTCTTGGACACGACCAAACAGTCAGTAAGGAGAGGGATGGGTTGAAAAGTCTAACTGGTCCTTGCTATTCCCACTATCCCAAGCCAGGTCTTCTTTTGTCTGAGGCAAGGACATTACTGTTGAAGAGAACTGGATGGAGAACAGAACTTGACAGCTCATGGCTAGAGGACTGTCTTCAGCTTGACATCAGTCCCTTAACAAAAAATTCTTTGGGAATATGTAATTGACTAAATACAAACCATCTGACTATGCAACCAAGCAGTCTACAGCTTTCCCATTAGAAAATAAAAGCATATTCTTCATTCAGTAACTATCTGTTGATAGTCTATGCACCAGGAAGTGAAGATGCACTGGGGAGGAAAACAGGAATATTCCTTGCCATTGTAGAGTCTGTGCTAATTGGGGAGATAAAATGAATATTCATATAAGTACATGCAAAAATTAATACACTTATGAGAAGCTCTGTCAAATAGCTTGCTAAGACTCAGATATCCTGTGTCTGTGATATCTCCCTGATCTACTTGTGCAACAAAACTACCCAAAGTAGAAATGCAGTTTGCCTGTCATGATTTATTCTTAGCGAACCCATGGTGGCTTCTAGTATTCCCATCTTCTCTTCTCACAAGCTCACTATGTAAACTGACCTTATTGTTCCTGAGAATTGAAATTGAAGTTTCCAAAAGTGCTTCATGACCTATTTGAAAGCAGAGTAAGATTTGTCCTTCTTCAGAATTTTGGAAGCTTCACTACCTAAAACCTTGATTTCTCCATGAGTATAACTAACCCTGTGGTTCTGAAAACATATCTTCAAATTATTTTAGCCATGGAGAAGTAATTTGCTTCAGTCTGCAGACTGAAATTGAGACAGACACTTCAAAGTAAATACTTAGAACCTCCTCTGTGTGTTAGCATTCCATTCCTATGAAACATCTTCATTATCCCCTCCTAGTTTTCAACTTTTTCTCTTGATGTAAGTGACAGATCTGACAGATTCATAACGAATTTTGTTTATACTTTCATCTGATAATAAGGTTTCAGTTGTTTCATGCAACGGGACAATCATTTTCTTGTTCTTATTGTTACAAAAGCAATTTTAAAAGTTTATTTGAAAAAATTTGCGTTTGTTTTCTTTTAAATTTGCCCACTATACTTTGACAAATTTGAAGTCTCAGCCTTTCTGGGAGTATTTTCATAAGTTTGAACTAAACTGTTATACATTTTTGGCCTTTTTTCTATATTTTAGTTTTCTGTGCAAATATATCTTCCTCTATGCTTCACTAATTATTCTTTCATTGTAATTCCCTTTGATTATTTGTTCAGAATTTCATTCTTTCAGAGACTTCCTCTCTCAATACATCTATTTCATTTTAGAGTCTCCAGTCATAAAACTAGAAAAATCTATCTTCTGGCATTAAACTGTTATACTATTAAATGTATATGTCTTCGTAAATCCTTGGTTATAATTTTTCATCTTTTGAAATAGAAATGTTAGTTCTTCATTTAATAATATCCAGTGCTGGAAAGGGTTTTATGAAATAATTATTTTCCTAAATTGCTGCAAGCAGTGCAAAATTTGTACAGCCCTTTTGGGAAGCAATTTGGCAATATAAAAAAAGCCTTAAAAATGTCCATCTCTCTTGAACCACTTCTGGGAATTCACATTAAGGATACCACCCTAAATACAAAAAGGGATTGATGCAGCAACATACTCACTGCGATGTTATTTATAAATATAAGAAAATGGAAAATAATCTTAATGGACAACTGGAGGGGAATGGTTAATTATGTTTGAATATTAAATGGGCCTTGATCATGATATTATAGAAAATACCTGAGTTCAATACTAATTTTAAGCAAGAGGGTAAACTGAACTTTGGGTGGTAAACACACAATAGAATATACAGATGTCAAATTATGATGTACACCTGAAAATTATATAATTGTATTAACCAGTGTTACCCCAATAAACTTAATTTTTGAAAAGTATAAAAAAGAGGGTCAAAAACATAGAATCTATATTGTAAAATGAATACTACTGAATACAGCAGAGGTTCTGCTTATGACATAAAGGAGTAAGATATTAATGGACCTACCTTCCTTCTGATAACAACATTAAAACCTGGACAAAATACAAAAAAAGAAAAAGAAAAAACAAACAAACACTATTTTAAGTAAATAAAGCAGGTGCATTTTAGAAAAGAGAGGAAACTTGGAGAAAGCAGGCAACATAGGGTGAATTTCCAATGTCTCAAGCTTAGGCCCAAAGGTAGGTCACAGTTTCAATATGGCTCAGGGCAACTGAAACACCAAGAGAAAAAGAGAAAAATATACTGTCTTTCTGGGCTAAGGACCCAGTGGACAGATCCTAGATCAATCAAGTCCACCAGAGAATGAGAGAGAAACCCAGGAAAGGTGAGACCTACAATCTGTGTGCAATCTCTGCCCACATCTTTGCTGACCTCTAAACCACCCACGTGTAAGGCAGACTCCAACCAGCCCAGCTAAAGAAAATAAAACAAGCGAGATTTGGGATGCTGCTCACCAGAGGCAAGACAGCTGGAGTCTAACTAAGTTAACTGCCTGAAAAAACAAAACATCAATATTCTTTGGAGAAAGAGAATCGAAAAATCTTCATATAATAAATTCACAATTTCTAGAACTCAGTGTGAAATTATCCAACATATAGTGAATCAGGAACATTTCATCTATTCTCAAGACAATCAGCAAAGCCAACCTAAGATAATCTAGATGCACAAGGATTTTAACAAAACTAGTATAGGTATACTCAATTAGATAAGAAAAAGATGATAATGAATATAAAATATAAAAGTTATTGGAAGAAAAATTATATATGGGTATGTGTGTGTGTGTGCATGTGTGTGTGTAGCAAGTGATTTTAGAAATGAAAAAATGAAACAGATATATGAATTTGAAAAAATAGATGGACTTTAACAGAATGGAGATAACACAGAAAATGATCATTGGTCTTGCAGATAGAGTAACAGAAATTCCCTAACCTGAAGAAGAGAGAAAAGAAAGATTGAAAAAAAAAAGTTAAGCAGTATCTAAGGAACTCGTGGGACAACATCGAAAGTTCTAAATATAGATAATTGGAGTCTCGGAAGATGAGGGGACAGAAGAGAGTTAAAAAAAAATCTAAAGAAATAATGATTGAAATTAATCAAATTTAGTGTAAAATATACACTTGCAAATTCACAAAGTTCGGGACAGCAAACAGGAAAAACATGGAATGCGTGTGTGGCAGGGTGAGGACCCTCTGCTTACAGTCAAACTGCTGCAAATCAAACATATAGAGACATCCTTGCTCTAACCATTTCAATATGGAAAAAGTAATATTTTTAAGCATAAAGATTAGAAAAGAAGGCATGAAACTATATTTGTTATCGACGACACAATTGTTTCAAAAAATCACAAGGAATCTACAAAACAGCTTTTAAAATAAGTGACTTTAGCAAGGTTGAAAGATAAAAGATTGATATACAAATTTAATTATATTTTATATATAGGCAGTAAACAATTGGAAAATAAAATTTCAAAACAAATTCCACTTATAATAGTGCAAGAAACTTTGAAATATTTAATAATATGTTTAATAAAAGGGATGCAAGATCTCTTCCATGAAAACATCTGAAAACTGTTAAAAGAAAATAAAGAAAACCTAAATAAATGTTGAGATATACATACCATGTTTGTGGATTTAAGACTCAATATTGTGAAGATGTAATTTCCCCCCATCATGTTTACTTATAGGTTAATGCAATCCTAGTTATAATCCCAGTAGGCAATTTTGGGGGGAAATTTACAATATGATTCTAAAATTTATATGGAAGTGCAAATAATTTTCATTTATTCCCAAGGGAAAATAGCCAAGCAATTTTAAAACAGAATAAAATTGGAGGAATTTGCTACCTGTTGCCAAGACTTACTATAAAACTATAGTAGCCAAGACAGTATACTATCAGCTAAAAGACAGACATAGAAATCAATGAAACAGAATAGAGAGTTCAGAAATATATGCAATTAATTTTTTATCGTTATCAAAGGAAAGTCTTTTCAACAAACAGTACTGGAACAACTGGAAAGCCATATGCCAAAATAAGTGACCTTAGCACGGTTGAAAGATAAAAGATTAATATACAAAAGTGAATTATATAGGCAGCAAAAAACTGGAAAATAAAATTTCAGAATGAATTCTTAGTTCATACCATGTACACATAGTAACTCAAAATGGATCACAGAAATAAATGTAAAGGCTAAAACTATAAATCCTTTAGAAGAAAACAGAAGAAAATTCTTTGTGATCTTGGAGTAGGTGAAGATTTTAGATGGGAAACCAAATGCATGAACCATAAAAGAAAAAATATATATGTGTGTGTGTGTGTTTATAAAACTTTATAAAAATGAAAAAAAGTTAAAGTAAAAGTAAAATAAACAAAAGTAAAGTAAAAGCATGCCACAGAATAGGAGAAAATATCTGTAATACATATATCTAACAAAGTACACTATCCAGAATATATAAAGACTCCTGGTAATTCTACAAAAAGAACAAAAAAGACTCAGTTAAAAAAAATTGGAAAACGATTTGAAGAAATATTTCAACAAACAAATGGCAATAAACACATGAAAAGCTGATCAACCTCTTTAGTCAAAAGGAAAATGAAAATTAAACCACAGTGAAATACAAGGACACAATCATTCACATGGCTAAATTTTGAAAATAGATCAAAATAGTCTTACCAATTTTGACAAGATTTGGAGTAGGTAAAACTCTTATACACTGCAGATGAGAATGCACATCATACACCTATTTTGAAAAATACTGTTTCTCAAAAGTGACAACAATATGACCCAGATACTCCATTGCTAGTTATTTACTAATAAGGAATAAAAGCATGTCCACACAAAGACATATACATAAAAGTCCATAGCAGGTTTATCCACAAGAGCAAAAATTTAGAATCAACCCAAATGTCCATTAACAGGTGAATACATAAATTTAGAATCAACCCAAATGTCCATTAACAGGTGAATACATAAAATAAAGCATATCCACATAATGGAATTCTATTCAACATTAAAAGGAACTTCTGACATGTGCAACAATACAGATAGACTTCAAAATCATTAAGCTGAGTGAAAAGATACTAGACACAAAAAAACATATACTATATAATTCCATATATATGCAACCCAGAAAAGCCAAATCCAAGTGATAATGAGAAAAAGCAGATCCATTGTTGCCTGATGCGGGTGAAAAGAATGATGAGCTACAAAAGTCACAAGGAATCTTTTGGGGATGACGGAAATGTTCACTGGAGTATACATCTTCCAAACTCCATTGAATTGTACACTCTACATGGATACAGTTTATTGTACATAAAATACACCTTAGCAAAGTTAATTTTCAAATTGCATATAAAAATATAAATCATGCTTAGAAAGAAATTAAAGCAAAATTTAAATGTTGGTAGTATTTGGATGATGGCATCAAAGAAATTTTGTATTTTTCTGGTTGCATTTTTAGGAATTTTACAAACTTTCTTTAATAAACATAAATCATTTTATATTTTAAAATGTAAACCAGTCTATGTCATTTATTAGATTTAGGCCAGCATCCTGTTCCTGTATAACTAAGATGTGTACTTTTGTCTAAGACATTGTTTCCAAACGGTCCTCTTCTTATTGGTCGTATTTAAGGGCGGAGAGGTCATCCCAGACAGATAAGTGCTCTCCCTTCTCTACATTTCAGGCATGACATTGGAACAAAGATAATTCAACAATTTATCATAAGTTGTGATGTTAGCAGAATAATTCTTTCTGTAGCAATCTGGAGAACTGAGACACTCATTGATCTATTTCATTAGCTCTGAATTATTTTGTGTATTCAAAATTCATTATATATATTATCAGAAAATGCAAAAAAAAAAGATTGGATTTGGAGTTTGGTTCTTTAATTCTGTTACTGTGCTGGTTTTAAACATAGCCCTCAAATTCTTTGGTACACCTCCCACTGAGAGATGGAGTCTCCTATTCTTGAATCTAGATGGGCTTTTCACTGCTTTGAGGAACAGAATGGCAGGTGTGAGGCTATACTGTCTTTCAAGGCTTGGTCAGAAGAGGCCAAGTAGCTTCACCCAGTTCTCTGAGGAGGGCTACACTGAGTGAAGCCAGTCACCACCGTCCTAGAAGCCTGACTGGCCAGAGACTATCATGTTGGAGTGGTCACTTATAAAAGGGACCAACTACCCTAGCAGAGCTCCTAGAAACAACTAGTATCAAATGCCAGCCACGCCAGTGGACCAGCAGGATGCCTAGCCAAGCTGAGTCTTCAGATGACTGCAGCCCTACTTGACATTTGATTGAAAGCACATGAGAAACTCCTAGCAAGAACTGCCCAGCTGAGCCCTACTTGAATTTCTAACCCATAAAATTGTAGGCAAAATGAAACAGTTGTTTTTAGCCACAATCTTGGGATCATTAATTATACAGCAATAACAACTAACTGTGATCCTGGGTGAGTCACTTGACCTCTTTAAACTCTTAAATCTTACATCTCTAATGGGAATATTATCTACTCTTAGTACTGTTTCAAGGCCTAAAAGAATGCCATAAACATTGGAGTACTGAGCAAATACTTATAGTTTTATTTTATTCACTTATTCATATGCTTACTCAACACATTTACTGAATACCTACTACATGTCAAACCTGTCCAGTACATTAGGGGTATAACCATCAATAAGATATAATCCCTCCCATCAAGGAACTCACATTTGGATAGAGGAAATAGTTAAGAAATAAGGTGACAGAATGAATTTTGATAAGACCACTTCCAAAGGTCAATGCGGTAGCTGTGGCAACACATAGTAGGGGCTAGCTCCAACTCTCCTGGGAGCAAAGAGAATGGTCAGAATTATAGATTAGACATGTGCAGGTGGGGGGAGGCATGAGAGTGAAGGTAAGATCATTGCATAAGAGAAACAAAGCATCCGGCCTAACTCTGTAGTGAGTGAGTCGAAACTGAAAAAGGATTGTAGGCTCTGTGGACCTATGCAAATTGTGGTGAAAACAGATTCTTGTGAGGCATAATGCAAGCACTAGTGTCTAGCTTCCATGCACCTTCCTGGCCACACAAGAACAAAAAAAATTAAATAGGCAAACAAATAATCAAGAATCACTGCTATCTTGAATGATCTTTGCCACTTTGGACCATCATAGCAAGAGACAAGGCTAAGGTACAAGATTCTGTCAGAAACGTCTCATTCTGCTCAATGCAATGATAGAGAATGGTGATATCAGGAAGCATCAGAGGGAGCTGGGCTACAAAATCTTTCCCAAATCCCCCTTTCCAACTGAGGCTGACACAGAGATCTGCTGCCTTCCATGGCCTCATAGTTGTCCTGTGGCCATTAGGTTGTCAGATGACCTTGACTATTCTCACAAAGAGTATGTTGTCCGTGTGTGTGTGTGTGTGTGTGTGCGCGCGCGCGCGCGCACGCGTGCGTTTGTGTGCGTGTGTTTGAGATCGGAAAAAAAAACACTTTTCTATTCATCATTTAAGTAGGTCCATTTGCCACCACCATGACATACAAAAAATTAAGTAGAATGTCACATAACTGATGTGTAAGGTCACATGTCTAGGACATGACAATAAATACATGAGTATATCCAATGCTCTTCCTCTATACCTCTTGTGGACAGTGTGACAGTTAAATATTGCTGATGAAACAGTGAGGTTATCAGAGAAATAAAGGCCTCAGCCAGGTGAAGGAGAGACAGAAGGAGACTCTATCTGGGATGAGGAACCTCAGTATCCCCTTTATTGGGAAAGGTCCATTATACTCTGTGGCCTACACACAAAGGGCTCAAAACAAATGTCAAATTTAATTAGCTCAGATCCAATTGAAATGAACTAAATTCAATTTGCTATTTGCACTCCTTCTTTTCTTCCTTGGACAAGCTTAGGGTTTTAAAGAGCTTAGGGGGATGGGAAAAAAGTAAATAATTTTTTTAAGAAATGAAGGAAAAAGAAAAACAAAGCTGCTCTAATACCCAGAGTTGTGCCGATACTGTTTTAGGAAAGAGTGGGAAACTTTGTTGGAGGCAGAAAGAGTTTTCCCACACTGTCTCAAAATGTGGATAGGGGCTTTTTCCCTCCCTTGGTGTGGTACCTGGAACACAGTAGGTACTAACAAGTCTTGGCCTGAAAGAATGAAGCAGTGCAGGTTGTTCTTACCAGCATCCTCCATGCTGTGGTGTGGTAAATGCTTTGAAGAGATGCTCTCCAATCTAATCCTGTTTGCTGAGTTATTAGCCTGCTAATCTCAAATAGAAATACTCCACCATGTGTGGAGAGGAGGGTCTGCTTTTTCCTTTGCCATCACTACCACTTCCCCCTCAGCTCTCCCACATTTCCATCCCAGTAGATAACAGCATCTTTTCAAAGCAGACACCACATACTGCATCTTCTATCATGATGTCATGGCACTCCCACGGTGAATTTTGCATTCTCTGGGTTTAAGATCGCACCCAAAGATTCCTGCACCTTATGCAGCAGGGTAGAATGCAGGAGAAATATATATTTTTAAATGCTCTTATGCAAAACCAAAAAAACAAACAAAAAAAAACAAAAAAACAAAAACAAACAAAAAAACCCACAAACTTTTTCACCCTTTCCCCACCCACTACAAGGGCAAAAATTCCAGGTAATTTGTCATTCAAAATGGGATGCACCGGCTAGTTATATGAACTCATTAACTAAGATTTAGGATTCCTGAGTCCTCATCTTATTTCTTTCAATGTTACCATGTGGCTTCAGGTAAGTCATGAAACTTCCCTGTTTTCTTATCAGAGAAATACAATTCTATCTTCCCCATATATTTTGGAAAGCTACCATTCAGTTCAGATGAAAAATTCTCATGGACCAGGTCATAATTCTTGATGACCCCTCTTAAACCTGCAACACTGCCAGTCTTCCCCATCCTAAAAAAAAAAAAAAAAGATCTCCAGTCATGCCCTTACTCAGGCCAAAACATGGCAGCTGTCAATGGTCCCTTTCTCTCTCTCCCAGAGCTCAGTGAATCCAACCTTCTTTCTTCCTGTCCGCCTTCTTACTCACAGGGCTCCATTCATTCCAGCCTTTTTGTGAGTTGTTGAACACATTAACCTTGCTCTTGCCTGAGGGACATGACATTGCTCTTCCCCTGACTGGAATGTTCTTTCTCCAGTTCATGCAGGCCTCTGCTCAACTGTCACCTCCTCAGAGAAGCCTTCCGTGACCGCCCTATATGAATTACCCCCTTCCTCCACTCCCACAACTCTATACTCTGCTTTATTTTTCTTCATGACACGTATTCCTGTCTGAGAAGATGCCATATCTTCGTTGCCTCTCTCTTCCATCGGAATAGAAAGGTCAGGAGGTGAGGGTCTCTGTCTTTCCATCACCATACTCTATACTTAGTTGTGTTCCTGGAATACAGTAGGCACTCAATAATTCTTTGTGGAATGAATGAGTAGATAATACATGTGAAAATTAGTGGAAAAGTTCAAAGCTGCACAAGTGATGTGAAGATTACACATGACCAGCTATGCCTGTCCACCCCAAAGAAAAGAAGGTTTACAATGTAGGTTTGGATATCTCTTACAAACACATGCAATCAGCCCTCCATATCTGCGGGTTTCACATCCTCAGATTCAAACAACTGCAGATAGAAAATATTTGGAAAAAAAAATCTCAGAAAGTTCCAAAAAGCAAAATTTGAATTTGCCTCGTGCCAAGTACTACCTTGAATCCACATGAATGTGATGCGTAGGCACATCCTGCTGTAGCTTATGCAAATTACGGTTGTCCCTGAGCTCCAGGGCAATCCTCCTCTCCCTTGGATACCAAAATCCATGGAAGTTCAAGTCCCTTATATAAAATGGCATAGTATTTGCATTTAACCTATATTTGCATATAGGCTACAGCAGGGTACGCCTACACGTCAGTTCATTTGTGTGGATTCAGTGTAGTACTTGGCGTGTGGCAAATTCAAATTTTGCTTTTTGGAACTTTCTGGGATTTTTTTTCCCCAAATATTTTTGCTCTGCAGCTGTTTGAATCTGTGGATGTGAAACTCACAGACACAGAGGGATGACTGTATAGGTTATATGCAAATACTATGCCATTTCACATAAGGGACTCGAGCATCAGCAGATTTGGGCCTGTAGAGATCCTGGAACCAATCCCCTATGAATACTAAGGGATGCGACCGTATATGTTTCAGGAACTCACGTATTTGGTTATGCAAGGTACTCTCTAACGAAATGAATGAAATAAATGAAATGAATTCCATGTCGCTAGGCATGGTGTGTTATTTCTCAAATTGCTCTGGATTTCCTGGGATATGGCTTCAGGCTTAGGGACTGAGAGTGCCAAGGCTTGCTACAGCCAGGACAGGAAGGCCCCTGTTGAGGACCAGATGGCCTTGGGTTCTGAGGGGAAGGTAGACAAGGGCGTGGCTCCAGGACTCCCCTCCAGTGCCCCCCTTGCCACACTCCTTCATGCATTAAACCCAGAGTTTTTCTCACTCCACAGTTAATAGTAAAGCCTATCCTAACAAAAGCGAGAACAAAAACATGATAGGGAGGAGGGAGGCCAGATTTTAGCTCAGCCTCTTCCTTGCTGTGTGAGTTTGAGAAAATTACTTAACCTTTTTGATTCTCTTTTAATTAATTTTTTTATAATACAAAAAATTGAGACCCTGATTCTTGCCTCACTATCTCATCTTTGAGATAAGGTATTTGTGAACAACACAAATTAGAAGACCCCATTGTCTGTCACCCTGGATTTCCCCAGAAGGTGATGGAGCCTGACCTGAGAAGCTCTTCTCTGGGCAGATTTTGCTGGGAGGAAGTGAACAGATAAGCAGCACTGGAATAAGAAAAGGTAATTCCATAACACCACACAGCTATTGCTTCACATCAAAGGGAATAATTTGCATTCAAAGATTATATAATTGTTAAATGCTAAACAGTTACAAAATATTTTGGCTTCTATTGGGTATGGAGGAGGGATATAAAACCCTGAAATAGAAAAAGATGGTGGCTCCTAGGAAATTTTTCTCACTTCTGTTTGTGAATGACTGAAAACTCTACCTTCCCACACACATTCTGAACACTTCCGGCAAAATGAGTCATTGTGTTATGATGGCAAATATTTGCTAAGCCTCTACTAGATGCCGAGTTTCTAGACATGAACCCACAGACAGAAGGAGAGCCTGGGTCCCCCTGAGGAAGGATGCAACACCATAACAAGTGTATATAGTGATGTTTCCTACAGGCCTTCATCGGAGAGACTTATGAGCATTCATGTGGGTGACCATACACCCTGGTAAGAGGAATATCCAGATTTTTCAAACACAGTTGAATACACATTGACATCGGTACCCAGAGACCAAAGGCACAGAGAAGGGGATAAATGTCCTGCCAGGTAACCGGATGGAGTCCTCACCTAGGTCTGTTTCACAGAGAGATGATCACTTACCCAAACCCCAAGCATGTAATTTACATGGATAATGTAATACTTGGTGGGACCTCTTCACCTTGTTTCCTTGGTCTCTATGATACACTATCATAGTGGGGAAGGCAAGCAGAAGCAGTCCCATCCCCAGCCAAGAGAAGAAACCAAAACCAGTATCTCATCCTAAGGATAACAGATGTGATAACTGATGCTCTTAAAGACCTTAAAGGCATGTGTGTATGTGTGTGTGGGTGTGTGGGTGGCGGGGGGGTCTCCATTACATCTCCATTACAATCACCAACCTGGTCCCTTAAAAACTCAGAGGGGTCCAGCACGATGTCAATGGGCTACCACAAACGCACACAAATGGGAGGCTCATTTGCAGCTGTCAGATGTGGTGTCTATGCCACAGCCAATTAACACAGCCTCGGGTATCCAGTCTGTGGCTATTGATCTGGAAAATAAGTTTTTCTTCCATCCCTACCCGGAAGGAGAATCAGAAGCAGTTTCCATTCACAAGGGGTGACAGCAGGTGGGCAGCACTACAGATTCACAGTCTTGCCCCAGAGCTGTTTTAACTGTCATACCAGTCTAAAGGGACAAGGGCCACCTGGCCATTTTGCAGAATATCACATTGGTACACTATACTGATGCATTATGATAATTGGAGATGAACAAGAAAGAGAAAACATATTTAAGAGCTTGGTAAGATATATGTGTTCCAGAAGGTATAAGAAACCCGATGAAGAATTGGGGTTCATCACATCAGGGAAGATTGTAGGTTTCTGTGGTATATGGCATGCCAAGCACCTGTTCCAAAACAAATTAGAAATCCTCGCATCCTATAATTCACACCTCCAGGAAGGAAGCAGAACCCTTGGTAGGCCTCTTTGGGTTCTGAAGGCAGCATATTAAACACTTGGGGATATCGCCCTGACCCATTTTCCCTGGGGTATGGAAGGCTGCCAGCTCTGAATGAATCACAGAGGAAAAGACTCTGCAGTAGGTCAGGCAAGGACGCAAACCCTGCCATTTGCACCATATGAGCCGGTGGACCCTGTAGTATAAGAGTCATTGGTGATAATGAATACTGTGTGGAATTTATTGTAAGTGCCAATTAGGTGACTCATAATGTAGACCCCCAAGTTTCTGGAATAAGGCCATGCCATCTGCGGGAGAAAGCTATGCATTTGCAGGGGAAAGTTCCTGGTATATTACTGAGCCCGATTAAGAGACTAGAAAGCCAGAGCTGCTTATCAAAAGCAGAATTCTGTCAGATACACCAAGTCACATGGGAGGGATGACAACTGGCACGTCCAGGATCAGAACCAAGCAAAGTCAGAGGGCAGAGGTAAACCACACAAGTAGACGGCTCAGATCCCATGTCATCCACCACTGACACTCTTTACTCGACTTACACTTATAGCCACCTGGTACAGGGGGTGGGGGATCTGGAAGGCCAGGCTGATATCACAATGAGGTATTGGCCCATCAGTGGATACATGCCCAAAATAGACCACCTCTGCTCAATGGGAAGAACTTCAAGGGGTACACCCAGGCATCCGCTTTCTGGGGGAAGGAGGAGAGGTTCAAGGTAAGACATAAATGGATTCTTGATTTGATTGGCTGGACAGGGGCCCTGGCAGAGAAAGACAGGAATATCTCTTCCCCTTGCTTGCTCAATGACAACTTAAATAAAAGCCTTAAGAAGTTAGCAAGACCTTCCTGGCTGGGGTTATCAACTGGGTGGGTTTAACGAGGAGAAGACAAACAGAGGCGACTATGGAACTTGTCCCCTCACTTTTAACAGTTCAAATGCATGCCAGAGCTCAATGCTCCACACAAAATCTTCCTTACAAAGTTTTCAGCTCTCAACCTGATTTAAGCCGGCTCTGACCACTCATGTAAAATAGAATAGCACTAAAAAATTGACCAGATGAACAGTATGAAGTTCCCAATGGGCTTGACTCAGTGATGTGCAGAGTCCCATTGGCCTTGTGATTCCATGATACAGGAGCCCAGGATGAGAGTGTCGTCCTAGTGTGGTGGCTCTCTCACTTAAGCATGCATTCGAACCACCTGGAAAGTGGTTACACCAGATTCTTGGGCTCCACTGCAGAGTGGCAGGGTCTGAAAATTTGAATCTCAATCAAGTTCTCAGGGATGGAGGCTCATTCAGGGACCACCCTTTGAGATTCACTGTCCTGGAGCAACGGAGACTCAGAGGCAGACCCTGTGGGCACCACTCCCAGCTTCAACACTCTGTGCTCTAGCATCCAGCTTCAAAAACTGAGGCCATATGTGATGCAGTTAATAGGGCTTTGAGATTCAACTGATCTGGGTTCAAATCCAGACTCTGCCACTGACGAGCTATATGACCTTTGGCAAGGAAGGGGACATTGTCTTGCGAGCCTTAATTTTCTTATCTGTAAAATGGGAGTTATAGTAATGCCAACCTTAGAGGGATATTATAAAGATGTGGGAGTTATAGTAATGCCAACCTTAGAGGGATATTATAAAGATATGAAAAAATGGGCATGGTGCTTGATACATGGTAAGTCCTTGAATGAGAATGTAATAACAATAGTGATGCTAAAGTTTCATAAACCATAAAATGCTGGCCAAATGTAGATTTCATTCTACTGGCATTTAGCCTTTATTCTTCAATTCAGATTTTCATCTTTTGAGATACAGAGAAGTAAGAAAATTAGGAGAAAAGAAAAGAGATTTTGGAATGAGGGTGGAAAATCCCTTCTCCTCACCCCTCTATACCCATTCTCCACTCCCCTCTCCTCAGCCCTCTTCTCCAAGGTCATCTTGTTTAAATTTGGACTTAGACTTCCCTGGGAAATAGTTTCTCATTCTTCTTACCCACAATGCCAAACGAGGATGAGTTGCCACATTCTTCCTTTCCATCTCTGTAACATGCTGTCTGTGCTTTTGTAGGCAGATGTAACCACAGTAGTTAACACAATGCCTGGCACATAACACTTGCTCAAACAATATCTGTTGAAGTGAACTGAATTTACATAAATTAAGGAGACAGGATTTGGGGCTGATGATTACCTCTGGGTCAGTGTGTGAACTTGAGTCCATTTATGTCTATTCAAGGCCTCAGTTTCTCGTTGTCGAAAAGGAGATTTCTTAAGCCTCTTCCAGGGTAATGTTATAGCTATAGTGCATGGACAGAGATGCGAACTGGGAGTCAGTAGACCAGGGCAGAGGGTGTAGATCTGCTCCTAAGTCACGACGGAGAAGTCACTCCCCCTCTCTTTGCCTCAGTTTTCTCACCTGTGTTATGAGGTGATTTCTAAGTAGTCATTTTCTATTCTGTGGTCCTGAATTTCTAGAATATTTTCTTTTAGGCTTCTTTGGGGTTCAAGGTCAAGGCATTGAAACAGTGACCACATTTTACTGGAGGTCTCTCAGATCTTACTGGATGAACTCTCCAATAATAACACACAGTAATGATGATCATTAATATTGCATGTAATCGTTAAAGTAACTAGCATCATATTACTCTTAACTCAGATGGTATCTTTTAGCTGAGAGTCTGCTAATGTTTTAGCAAGACAAATGAAGGCAAAGAGGGATTGCTATTTGAGCCACTCACTTAAATCTCCCTGCATGCATTCTCAAACCTAAAGGGAGGTGGCATAAGGTAGTGAAGACAGCATTGGACTTGGCTTTAGGAGCTGTGGCTTCAGTGCCAGGATCTTTTACTTTCTAGTTGTGTGACTGTGGGCAAGTGACTCAACCTTTCTGGGCCTCGGTCTCCTCATCTGTGAATGCCTCTCTCTGCTCACCTCCCAGAGTTGCTGCAAAGATCACCTCAGATAAGGAATGTGAAAATCTGTTGTAAACTGTTAAGCTCTTTGCAAACACAAGGCATTACCGTTATGATAATCGAAAGCAAATGGCATATGAATATTTCACAAGCATGTACTGGGGCATATTATTTGCAAAGTATTCCCATCTACTGGGGTTTTATAAGTACATATCCCCCCTCCTTATGACAATTTTCCTAATAATCTCTTTCCAAATCTTATCTTCAAACTCTGTCTCCCCTGTCATTTCTTCTTAATATCTCCTCTCTCGCATAGCTATTTATTACTGAACTCTGGGTGGCATTTGGGGAGATGGTTAGTTAGAAAAATACACAGACACATATTTTGCACAGAGACATAAACAAAACGAAGCAAGGGAACCTCGATTCTAAGCTAAGATATTAAAAAATATACATCTTCCTTGTGGGTCTGTCGGAGCTGCTCATAATAGTGATATTTAGTCTGAAATTAGGTTTAACAACCCCATCCCTATATGTGGCCTCAAATCCATTCACATGTGGCACTAATGAGAGGAGGGAAGAAATGAAACAGGCTTGGGTGTATTTTTTTCCTCTTAAAAAAGTATAAGACTTCTGCAAAGCCTTTTGGAATCTCTCTTGGCTAAATAAGAAATCCTTTTGCCATTAACTGCTCCTGCAGCGAGTGCTTGCTAGCTGCAAGATCATGATGAGGGTAAGCATTAATTAAATCTAACTGTGAGAGAATAATTAGGTACACATATCCGTCAGGGCAAGTTGTCACTATCCAGTAGCAAAGTTGGATACAAACTCCATCAGCAGAACTGTCAAGCGGCTATTAAAAGGATATAAATGTGTCCCAAAAGGATCATTTCATTTAGGGGGGGAAAAATTGGACTGCAAAGGATTAATGAGGCGAGGGGTTTGTGTTTTCAATTGGATGTAAAATGCAAACTGAGTGAGTTGTGATATCATCATTTAACCTGAATGTTTAGTTACATTTGGATTCCTAACACGTGGTGGGAACAATTAGACCTTATACATCAAACCAACACTTTCCATCATGAAATGAGGTAAAGGTTAGAATTTTTTAAGTAAATTGCACAAAAGTTTACAACAAAATCATAGAACCGAATTTACACAGATGGCATATTCTTAATAATAATTAGGCAAGAAAAATGAATGCAAATCCTACTAGGATAATTAGGGGATTCAAGAAAGGGTCCTTTTGTGTGGCTGCCTTTATTTCTGCCAAACTTCAGTCTAACTTATAAGGCCTGTGTATGTGCAAAGACCCCACACAGGTGATGTGACTGTAAGGCTTGGGAGGCAGGCACTGCATATAGGTACAGCTACAATGTCGGAGAAAAGGCAGCAGCATTGGAAGCAGACGGATCTAAGTTTGCAACCAGGCTCCACCATCAACTGACTTCCTTCATATCTATGAACATTGGTTTCTTTTACATAATAGGGTTATAGAAAGGTGGCTACAATAATACATTTCAAATCACCTGGAACAGTGACTGGCACAAAATAAGTGGCCAATTATTGCCATTGTTTCCTATCAGATATATGTTCCAAAGTAGAAAATAGAATAAAAACAACCACGACACCAGCCTCAGGATTTGTTCCTCTTGTAATTTCATCTTGGCTGGGGGGTCATGGGCAGTGATGGTTTCCAGCCAAGGCAAGGAACAGGAAGCCTGACTGGTTTCACTGCAGGCCTGGTGGATGACTTAAGTGGTCCACACCAAGGTCATTTCCTCCAATGCACTTACAACAATTTGTAATCATTGCACTTGAATGCTTCCTTGCTTGACTGATTGCCTGCCTGTTTCCTTCTCCATACCTTAAGCCCATAGGGATGGGGACATTATGCATTTGGTTTTCCATTGCCATCTCAGGATCTAGCATGGCGTCTCATACTCAGTAAATACTCAGCTGAAAGAATGAATGAAAGTCAGGTTGGAGGCCCTGAGCAGGGACATAGCAAGAGAGGCTAGAATCCCAAAAAAATGAAGCGCAGCAGCAGCAGCAGCAGCAGCAGCAGCAGCACTAGAGAAGTTAGGACGGACTCACCCTACAGCTGGGGATGTGCCGGGATCACAGATGCTGAGGGTTAGAATGAGGCCAGAAAGTCTATCAGAGATCCCAGCCATTCTGGGATGCTACAATTATCAGTGTAACAACCTAGTCGTGAGTTCTCAAGACCTTGCTGAATTATTTCCATGTAGTCCTTCAAGACCCTTCCCCCTCTTGGAATCTGTAAGTGTTGCTCTAATGTCACAACGTTCCACTGAAGGGATCGCACCAGCCCTTCTAAGCCAACATCTTTGGCAAGGTAACCAGGCTGACAAAAAAACCTTCACAACTAGACCATCCATTGGGCCTTTCTATTTCCAGAAGCTATCCTAACAAAATAGACTATTGCTAAGGCCTGGAAGAGAAATATGAGGAATATGGATTGAAACTAAACACTACCACTTTGTCTTGATAGTGACTGTTTTTTCTGGGAATATTCTCTTTCAGCCACAACCCCCCGTCTACAACCTCATTCCCCTCCAAAAAGCAAAACCAAAATAAAATCAGTACCCACAGATTGCTTCTTCCCACTCCCACCCCTGACTGAAAAAAAAAAAAATGTCTTTCGGAGGAATAAAAATTAAACAACATTTAGTTATAAATGTTGCAAAAAGTCATCACTGAAAAGAAAATTTCAGAAAATTATACCAAAACCAGAAAATTGAAGTCAGAAGGTATCAACACCCATAAAGAGAATTTCTAACTTCTTGAGAAAAATCTTTAAACTCTGATTCGTGGGAGCAGAACTATATACATGGCTATGTGATTATATTTTTAATAGTACAGTTCAATTTATCTATATTATTATTATTCTGCCTACTTGATCTAATAGGAAGATTTCTGTAATATCTCTCACTTTGATTATGTATTCATCAAGTCATCATTGCACATCTCTCAATTTTTTTTCTTTACAAATCTTGAAGCTATGTTGTTCCCAGATTTCAATTGTATCCTGGTAAACAATTATTTTTATGATTAATTAATGACCATCTTATTTCTAAAGTGTTTTCTGTCTCTTGTTGTTGTTGTTTATTTTGAGATTCCATGATTTTACATGTATATACAATCCTCAGAGTCCATCTCCCCAACAAAAAAACTTAGATCTAATCATATTCGGTAAAGTTGCAGAATACAAAATTAGTACACAAAAACTCAGTAGCATTTTTATACCCTAACAACAAATTATTTGAAAGGGAAATAAAGACACCGATCCTATTTACAGTCATATCAAAAACAATAAAATAATCAGGAATAAATTTAACCAAGAGGTGAAAGATCTCTACAAGACACTAATAAAAGAAATCGAAGAAGACTCAATTAAATAGAAAGGTATCTTGTTTTCAAGCACCGGAAGAATTAAAATTGTTAACATGTCCATATTGCCCAAAGCCATTTATAGATTCAATGCAATTCCAATCAAGATTTCAATGGCGTTTTTCACAGAAGGATTTTGCCGTACATTTAGACTCTACCTAAGCTTTCGTTTGATTAGTATTTGCCTAGTATGTAATTTTCCTTTCCCTTCTCTGTCAAACTTTTCTGTCTTTATGTTTGAGGAAAATCTTTAAATAGCATATAGCTGGTTTTGTATAATATGCTCTATCTCTAAACTTTAATGTGTAAATTGTATTTACTGTGATGAATAATGCTTTGGGCTTATTGCTACAATATTACCTTTCATTTTTCTCTTCCTTGTGCTTTCCCTTTACTTTTATGCAACCCCACCTCACCGCCCATCTCTAGTCACCATAACATCAGCTTCTAAACTCAGAGCTCACGCTTCCACTTCCTCCTTCCTCCTTACATTGTTTCTTTTCTTCATGTTTGAAATAAACATACATTTATATTTAAAAATATATATATTTCTCATCCAGCATTTGTGTGTGCATGTGTATTGTGTGTGTGTGTGTTATTGGTGGTATTGATGGCAACAGGATAAAGGCCCCTATCAGCTTTGTGTGTCATGCTGTTGAAAGTGTACACAACCATTTGCCAGCTTCCTTTCCATATAGGAATGAAAGCTTTCATTACAAACACAAACGCTTGTGTACTTAAAACCATCTATTCTTGAATTAGGACTTTTCCCCAGAAATACTGAAGCCCAATACATAAATATAGAATGGGAGCTGGATGGAAGAGCCCTACCCGCTCAGCAACACACTTCAACCCCTCTGCTCCCAAGCGCCTATTTGGAGCACAGCTTGAAAATTCCTGCTAATGGCTGTTGCGCTCTACCCCATATCTTCACGTCTCTATCTCAAACACGAGAAAAGGCAGGGACTTCTCTGTGTAATCTTCTAAGTGATTTACCCGTTTGATTAGAGTTGAATTAGAAAAGAGCCCAAGCTGCCAGCTTCTAACAATGTGTTTTATCCCAACAGTGAGTCCTGGTGTAGGTAATATGGGCTACATGCTTTTCCATGTTCAAATGGCGTGAAAATAGGACAATTTCGTAAATCAGGGGGCTTCCATTCCTAGGTCTGCTAGTTGCTCTCTGCGACATGGATGAGGTCTCCCTTGACCATTTTGGACATCTATATCTACAGCAGGTTGGATTAGATGACACTGAAATTCATTTCTGTATCCGGTAGACTAAGAGAACATCAGAAATTGTTATTATGTGCTTAGGAGCCTGAGGCAACGATGACTCTGAGACATTAAATCTTCGCCTAAAGTCACACACAAGTAGATAGTCAGGTGGGGTTAGATCAAGGATTCTACAAAACCAAATCTGGGATGCTGCCTAACACCAGGCATCACGGGCCAAATCTGGTCCACTGTCTATTTTCGTACGGCCCATGAACGAAGAATGGTTTTTACATCTTTAAGTGGTTAAAACAAATCAGAAGAAAAATATGTTAAAATGTGAAAATAAATCACTTCTCGGCCTTTTGGCTAAGATCAAGTGAAGATGTGAAAATTATATGAAATTCACATGTTAATGTCATAAATACATTCTGTTCTCATTAGGGGAATTTTAGCACAAAAATGGTATTTAATTATAATTATATACTGAATTTTATCAGTAAAATTTGCAGAAAATTTTCTTTCATTGTATAAGTGCCTACATACTAGACTCAAGTTTGCTTCTTGGTCTGCAAGGGATCAAATGTTTTCTATCTGGCCTTTTATAAAAAAATTTTCTGATCTTAAATGAAACCATATGCCTTTATAAGGATAGGGCCAGGATCCAAATCTACTGTCCTTCCATATGCCACAAGCCATGCTGCATCTAACTAACGGTGGCCTGAGATCCAAACCTCTTTAGCACTGTTAAAAAGAGACAAGGTAGCAGAGGCATAAAGAAGTATATAGACATACCTTTGAGATACTACAGGTTCAGTTCCAGACCACTGCAATAAAGCAAGTATCATAATAAAGCAAATTATGTTTTTTGTTTTGTTTTGTTTTGTTTTGTTTTGTTTACTGGTGGAGGGTCTTGTCTCCCATTTGTAAAAAACACAACACCTGTGAAGTT
Source organism: Pteropus medius (assembly GCF_902729225.1). Lineage (NCBI taxonomy): Eukaryota > Metazoa > Chordata > Mammalia > Chiroptera > Pteropodidae > Pteropus > Pteropus medius. The sequence goes on along the minus strand of NW_024342647.1, from coordinate 4,157,772 downwards.
CAATAAAACAATGAGCAATAAAAGGAGATATGCCTGTCGTCTTTAGATCATCTACAAAAGGATTAGAATCAGAGATCGGGTCCTCCCTTGACCAGCTGTACCACATTATAGATTTTTCATGTAGTTGAGCCTCAGTTTTTCCATCAGCAAAATGGGATTATGCTTACCTCATGGAGTTGTGAGGATCAGCCCAGGTTTTAACATAAAATAGAAACTTCATAGAATATCAATACTTGTAGGCCTCAAAACTCGTTCCAATACTTTTCCCCCTTCCACTTTCAAAAGATAAACTCTATTTCTTCACTCTTTGAATCTGAGATGGCCCCATGACTTTCTTTGGGCAACAGAATAAAGCATAAAGGATAATGTGTACCTTTTAAGCTGAAGCCTCAAAGGCGTTACAGTACCTGTTCGTGCTGTTTCTGGAGCCCTCTGCATGTGACTCAGCCTCAGACAGCTGGCTGACCACAGGTACATGACAGGTCAGTTGAGCCTCCCCTATCCTGACCAGAACTGCCAGTCCAAATACCTGACTTGAATTAAGAGCCAAATAAATGGCTGCTGTATTAACTCCCAAAGTTTCAGGGTAATTATTATGCCACAACTCTCACTGACATAGTATTGAACCACTCTGATGAAGGAAATATCCCAGAGTTATGTCCCCAGTCCCCACCAGAATCTGGTCCAGAGCCGTCTGTTAAGGATGCTTGCAGTTGCCCCTCCATCCAGCTTGGCCAGACAGAATTAACTGAGAACCACCTGACATATTTCAGACGAACAAGGAAAACTGCCTGGAGACAGACACTTTCAGGAACACAAACTTCTCTGAAAGACACATCAGGGAAGATTTATAGAAGCAGCTGTGTGCTCCGACTACAAATCAGCTCTCCCGTGCCTCAGTCCTTCTTACACGACCTGGAGGTGGCTGGGTGGTGGTGGTACCGGCCCTGGCAGCATCTCTTAGGAGGGGCTTGTGATCAAGAAAAGGAAAGCCAGAGCCCCCGGAAAAAGGCTCCCAGATCAAATATGCATGTCATTCCCTATCTTTGAAGATGCCAGGGCTCTGATTCCAGGATGCAGCTAATCTATAGAGTGCTTTAAAGATGTATTTCCATAAGCATTCCAGCACATGCTCACGACAGCCCTGAGAAATGAGAATGGCAGGTATTATCATATCCCCAGATGCTGGGGATGGAAGCCCAAGAAAATTTAGCAGTTTCCTTGAGGACTCACTGGACTTAAGAGATGAGTTCAAATCAGGGTCCTCTGACTCCAGTACTAGACTTTTAATGAGACAACAATGCTTCCGATCAAATTTAAAGTCAAAGACCATTCCAACTGGAGTTGATCTGTGGAAATTATCTACCCCTTCACCTTTGCTTTCCAAATTAACAATGAAGATTTATTAGGTACTTATTATGTTTGGTGTGGCCCGCTGAGCACTTTTCATGCATTAATTTCAATCCTTCCAGCCTCCTTATGAGGAGGCTGACTGTACAACTGGCAGATTGGATAATGGCGATTTAGCATAAATCAGTCATTTCCCAAAGTCGAGAGAGGCAGAGGCAGAACTTGGATACGAGTCCACATTGCTCTGACCCCAGAACCTGAGCTCATTTCCACAAAGCCACATAACATCTTAGGTGGGGACACTGAGGTTTGGTCTTATCCAAGATCAGGCATCTTGTTTGATTAATTGGCCATTAATTCATCAAGCATTAATCGAGCATCTGCTATTTGTCAGGAAGTAGGCTGGTCAATGGAAGCACAGGCATGACCTAGATGTAGTCACTATACTTGGGGAGATTAATTAAGGGAGACGAGAAGCGACCATAAATTACTCTACTAAAAAGTAATAAATGGCAAATATCATAAGGAAGACAATGGAGAGATTATCAAAGTTTGGAGGAAGTATGCATGACTTTCACTTGGGAAAAATTTGGAAAGTCTTCAAGGAAAAGGTGGCTATAAGGCTTTGTTTTGAAGGAAGAGGAGGCTTTTGACACGTAGCAATGGCGAGAGGGGGAGGACAACCAAGCTGAAGAAATGGCACAGGAGCAGAGAAAGGGGCTTATTTCATCACAGACTTAGGGCGACACTCGCAGTACCTGGGGTCTCTCCTACCTTCTTTCTATCTTTGTGACTATCTCATGGTTTCAAGTTGAACTTCACTTTGATTACATGGTATTAAAACTTCCTTTGGCAAAGGGACAGTGAACACCACCCAAACTCCTCGGTAGGAGGGGACAGCTGCCGAGGGGAAAGAGGGCTTGGGGAAACCGAGATGGGAATCAAAGGAATAAACACTGATCCCGTTGGCTGCCTGTTCAATATTTAAGCAGAGCAACCACCCAATAAGGCAAATGACTTAAAATCATTAATGTTTCTGAATATTTTTTCAACTAAGTGAATAATTTATAGCCAGTTACTAATGAACAGGAAAAAATATATATTAACATTAGCCTGCATTCTGAGGAGAGTGTCTCCCAATAAAAGAGCACATTAGGGCTTATCTATCAGGAAGCCAGAATGTGCCTGTCCTCCCAGTGTGGGGCATGGCTAGGAACTGCAGGAGTGGATTCGAGCTCCTGGCTATGATGGTGGGTCTGGTGTCTTCCTATCTTACCAGCACCTGCTTTGTTCATAGTTTTCCCCCAAATATTCCCATAATGTCCTGTGCAGCATGACTGCCATGTACCTTTGCATATTTTCTTTCTTCTCCCAGTAATGCCTTCCCATCCTCTCTCTCTGTTTAACACCAATGCATTCTTCAAAGGCCACTTCCTCTGTGAAGCCTTCTTTAATTATTCCCCTGGCCTAGTAAACACCCCAGGCCAGGCCACATCACCCTCCCACGTTTCCTACTGTGGTGTGCAAATGTCCAATCTCCTGCTTCCTTCATTAAATGATGATGTGCCGGTAGGCAGAGATCTGGGTGGCATATCCTATACAAGTATGACATACCAAAAAACGTGGGTTGGGTGCCTTAAAAATCACAGAGCACTAGACAATGACTTAACCCCTGGGAATGCTGCTTCCAAGGATATGGTATTGGCTCGCTGGGGCCAGAAAGAGTCTGCAGGGGGCAGTCCTGACTTTCTGTTTTCTCAGAGAGAGCGATGCCTCACCTTAGGGAACTTTACAGCACTAATGATACAGAAACACCTGTCAGTGCAAGAGAAGCTACAACAACTCCTTTCCAGTATTTACACTAGCCTTGAACAATTTCACAGCTCGAAGATCTCAGCCAAGCTAAAGACTCAAGATCTCAGCCAGGATAAAGACTAAAACTCAAGTCATCTGGGAACTGAAATGTGGCCTTGTCAGGGTTCAGAATTCACTTGGCAGTCACTGAACGAACTTGTGTAAACTTGAATTTCTTCTTTTGTAGAATGGAGATAATTACAGTCCTTACCTTTTGGAATTTGGAGAAGCTTTTAAATGAGACAATATGTGATGAACATAGTATTTAGAACATACTAAATGCTCAATAGATGTTAGCTGTACCACCTTGTTAATCCTTTGTATTCTGTGAGGATCCCCACCTATTTCCTTTATCCATCCATCCATCCATCCATCCATCTATCCATCCATCCATCCATTCATCCGTCCATCTGTCCATCTGTCCATGCATCCATCCATCCATATATTCTTCCATTCAGCCAGCGCTAATTCTACGCTAATTCTGGGTTAGGCATTTGCACTACAGAGAGACATAAATCATTGCCTTTTCCATCATAAAACTGTCAGAGTTAAGGAGTGAGACAGATGTGTCCCCACATATTTATGATGAACTGATAAGGACTATGACAGAAAACAGCACAGGGCTTCAAGTGCCCAGACAAAGGAGTGGCTCACTCAGCTAAACTGGGGCTGATCGCAGACTGGGGGTGGGTCCTTGGAAACTAAATTTTGAAAACGTAGTATTAGCTTGTTGCCTGGAGGAAAGAGAGGGAAGAAGAAGAGGGTCTTTCTGGCAGAATATGATCAGTACACACACTTGGAAAGTGAGGTATTCTGGGAGAAGGAGAAAATGGCCAGTGTGCTAGAGACCACTGAACACAGCGGCTTGGGGCTTGGAGAGGATTGGAGGTAGGCTGGAATCCAGGCTAGGAAGGCGCCTCTTGTAGCAGGCTATGGCTACTTCTTAAGTCTATTAAACATTATGCTCTTTATCTTATAGATTCTTGCTCCTTAAACAGGGTAAATGTATCCTTAATGGGTAATGATACTGACAAAAGTTAAGAGTAATAACAAAATAGTAGTGATAAGAATAGTACTAATAAAATGATAGAGTACACAGTCTCAGTGTGGACCTTTTATCTGGCTCCATGCTCAGTGCTTTACAGGTGTTATCTCATTTGATCCTTATGAAACCCTCTGAAGATGGTACATTATCATCCCAGTGTAATCCTCATAAGCATGGTTGTTTTTCCTGGGACAAGAATATTACCTAAAGACTTGAGAAACGTTAAATAATTTGACTGACGAATAACATAACATACTTAAAACTAAGATAAACATGTACATGTTATGAAATAGAATATCATGGATCTTAAGATGAAACCTGGAATTTAGGGTTTATGACTGATGTCTTTCAAGCACAGCTACAGACCCTTTGCAGGGCAGGTGGATTCTCATTCGCCTTTAGTTACTGCAAAAGCTTGAGAAGCCCCTAGTGCAAGTGACAGATTATCAGGAAAATGTTCTGGGCAGGAGAGTGACATGGCCAGATTTAGTGTGTTTTCAAAAGATCACTCCAGCTGTCAAGGTACAAGATGAATTGGTGGATGAAGAAGCTGCTGCAAGAATCTGGATGAAGGATAACGATACCTCAGCCAAGTCAGAGGCAATGGCTTAGAGCGGGATGGATGGATGTGTGAGCCTCTAGAGGGCAAATGAGCAAGACCCTGAAGACAACAATAACATTAGCCACATTTTATTGATGGCCAACCACGGGCTGCACATATTTCAGGTACCATCTCACAACCTACATGTGATTTTGGTGTTTTACAGATGAGAAAACTGAGGCTAAACACAGATCTTTCATTTGCTTAAGATCACTCAGTTAGCCAATGGTTGAATTTCAAATACAAAGTCCTACTTTTAAAGACCACTGCCTACACTGCATGAGCTTCAGGAAGTTATTCCTCACCCTCAAGGAAATCTCACCCTGCTTTATTTGAATGTCAGGGCCTCCTATACACTGTCCATGGACTTGGGGGAGTGACTATCCAAGAGCTGCCCCATAAACCCCTGCCATAGACATGAAAGCAGCAGTGAAGTCCTCCATTGCCTTCCGGTCTGCCTAAGGACAAGGTATACTTCAGCATCCATCAGGCCTCTCTGGAGTAGCCATAGCTACACAAGCACATGGGGCTGCTTCTAACCATGTGCTCAGTTCCATGACAATGGCATTCTGTTATCCATTCTTCTGCATATCTCTGGGCACCATGGGCTGGGCATGAAGCCCAATGAAGCAGAGAGGGGCCAGGTGCTTCTGCTCTGGGCCAGAAGGCCCACAGCCACTTAAGTGATGAGAAGAGGAGAGAGATAGTGACAGACTGAGGATTTAGACCACAGTATTTGATATTTTTGATGATGAGTGTAAGCTAACAGAAAATTGTGTTTCTATGGTTACATCTGTTCCTCTAGATGTTTATAAATGTTCCAGGGGTAGAGGGTTGAGTCTGTGGTCAAGATTGTTTCACAGACATTAAGCTAAACAAACCAATCCATCTTTCTGTAGTGCAGGCCTTCCCAGGGTCTTTAATAGTCAGTCAGGAATTTCCAGTAGGAAGAGGGAGTGTGCAGAATTCCCCAAACTTTTATTAACCATGAAGTTCTTTTGTCCAAGAAAAATCTTAAAGACCTGTGGTAGTAAATGTGTGAGTTGGGAAGTACAGGCCTGAGGCATACTGTCCTTATCCTCTCTTGCAAAAACCTTATCCAATGGTGGCAGTAAAATCACAAGTACAATGTTATTAAGCCATTTTAGAAATTATTTTAACAGCATCCACTTGAGCACATTTAATATGCTATGAATCAATGAGTCTATCTCTAGGGGAAACTGGATTCCCTAGAGGTCTGTACCAGGATCCCTCTTATACCACCAATTTGAAATTTAAAAAATTGGGCCACTTTCCAATGATCTTTGAGGTTGATATGCTCATTTATTCAACAAATATTTATTAAACACTTTTTGTATATTAGGTTTAAGAATACAAAACATGTTTTTGAGAGAGAGAGAGATAATAAATGAGAAAACAAATTAAAAATTTTTAGACCATAATATTATGGAAGAACTAAAAAGGGTGATGGGACAGACAGTAGCAGGTTGGGATGGAAAGGGATATAGGTTAGAGTGGGTCATCATGGAAGACAGTCCCGAGCAGCTGACATTGGAATCGAGAGTTGAAAGGTGTGAAGGGGCCAGCCAAGAGAGCAACCAGGGAGAGAACAGGTACGGCAAGGAGAAGGAACAGCAAGTTCTCGGACGCTAAAGCAGGGAACCACTTGAGGCGCCTGTGCCACACGATGGAAGCAAGTGTGGCTGCAGCCCAAGAAAATGCCAAGTGAGTGAAGAGGGCAGAAGACAGATCCAGAAGGAACAGGATCTATAAGGCATGCAACGGAGTTTGAATTGCATTCTAAGGATAACAGGAAACCACTGAATGATTTTAAGCAGAAGAGTAATCTTATCTGGTTTATGTTTCTGAAAAGATGACTCAGGCTGCTTTGGGGAGACTGAATCTCAAGGAAGGTATAGTTTCAAGTGGGATTTGGAAGGTGGAAGTGGTCGTAACGGTGACAGGGAAAGGGAGGACAGATTTGACATACATTTAAAGGAAAGACTGAATTTCTTTATGCTTTAGTTTCCTTAGGCCCCATTTAACTTATAAATTAAAATAACTTGATATCCGATCGCAGTCTAATTCAAACATCAGATTTCCTTTAATGATCCAATTTTGAAATTCTGCTCTGAGAAGGAAACAGATTCCAAGGTGAAGGCCAAGTTTTCTGCCAAAAAGAAAAAAGTGCCAAGTGGCACTGTTTTCAATGGTGAAATAAGAGAAACAGCCCAAATATCTAACAATAGGGGCCTTGTTAGGACAGTTGTGGTACATGAAAAGGAACATTTGAGGAAAGAATTCAGTAACATAAAATGTTTAGGATATAACACTAAATTAATGAATTCAGGCTGGTAGTAAAGAGAGGGGAGGTTATGGACTTAGAATCAATTGTACTTACAAGAGCTGTATTGGTAGGAATAGAGGGAGGTGATTCTTGATGAATGGTGGAAGAATAAAGACGAATAGGTATGGCTGAGAAAAACTGCCAGTGACCCTGAACATCCAGCCCAGAACAAATATAAGACAGCATTTATTCAGTTGCTGATAAACATCAGCTGAGCATGACATCATTTTATCAGATCCTTACAGCAATCCTCTAATGTATGGATTGGCATCCCCATTTTACAGAAGAGGAAACTGAGGCCCAGAGACACCTGATGGCTCTTTCAAAGCCACACAAGTTGAAATTGACTGGGCTGAGATTAGCACCCCACATTGCTGACCCTGCAGCTACTGGTCTTTATCACTCACAGGTCAGCCTAGCGTTTGCTACATGAGTTCCAAAAAGGAACTTCATCAGTCTCTGCCTCAATCTGTGACCTCAGCTCAATGAGTAGATCTTGGTTTTTCACTGGAATATAGCATTTCCCAGGACTGAGACCTAGAAAGTCATTCTCTCAATATATAGCATTTCCCAGGACTGAGACCTAGAAAATCATTCTCTCAACAAATAGCAAGTGTCTACCATGTGTGCAGGTACCGATTTAGACCCAGGAATGCGAAGATGCTTCAAACAATAAGACAATTCCCACCTTCAAAGAACTCTATGTCTAGCTAAGGAGAGAGCCAGACAAAAGCAAATTACATTACACGAAAATGAAATCAGTGTTTAACACATATATAAAGATGTGGGAGAATTTACCCATGGGAGAATTCAGAGTGAACTGTGACTGTGACAATCATCGATGTCTTCACAGAAATGTGTCATTCAAGTTGAACTTGCAAAGACAGGTAGGATTTCACCAGTACAGAACACAGTGGTTTAGTTAAAAAGTCTGGCACTCAGACTTCTTAGTTATTCTTGGCTCTAGTACTCACTAGGGTGTCCCTTTGAACAGATTACTGCAGCAATCTGTACCTTCGTGATTTTATCTGTAAAATGGAAATTTTCATTGTACCTCCTTCTTAGGGTTGCTGAGATAAGATGGTTATAGTTTTTAGTCTGCTGCCTGGAATAAGTGCCAATAAATGACAACTGTTATTCATAAGGTCTAGTTCGGAGATTTCAGGCAAAGAGAATGGCATGGAAAAGAACACGGAATTGGAAAACATGAATTTAGAAGAGACGGCAGAGAGATCAGAGCTCTCTGGTGGCCTTGAACATCATCTTCATAAGCCCAAACACTTGTGAAGGCACTGGACAACCACTGAAACTGAGAGGAGACGAGTGACATAATCAGAAGCAGGTTAGTAGAAACTGGAGAAGCGAGAGGCAAAAAGGTGAGTGACCAACTGGAGACTACTGAGTAGACTGAGAGAAATGGAACGAGATTTGGAAATCGAGCAATGATAAGGGGGTTTGTCCAACATACAAAGTCGCACAGATGGTCAGAGGAAGAAAAGCAAGGAGGAGAAGGAGAAGATGATGTTGATGATGATGTGGAGGAGAATGACGGAAAGATCTGCTTTCTATTGAATGGTGGGCTAGGCATTATGCTGAGATATTTTAACAATGTTGTGAGATGGGAGTGGCTTGAAGAAGCAGAGTGACTTGCCCAATGTGGCATGGTTAGTAAATTTGAATTTGAACAGAAATTCAAATTCAAATTTGAACAGAAATTCGAATCCAGTTCTGTCCAGTCTACAATGCTCCTACTCTTGAGTGCCACATTATTCAGGCTATTAAAGAATGAGCCAGAATCCTGCTCTGGGATCCCAGCTTGAGAATACTTCCATGAGGATGGTCCGCCTTCCTCGCATTCTTCAAAATGATGCCAGCTACAATTTAAAGAACATCTACTATGTTCAGGTCCTGTGCTAGGTGCTTTCCATAACTTGTTGTAATCTTCTCAACCACTATAAAAGATGGATTATGCCTTTGCATTCTCGGATGAGGCAGCTGCGGCTCAGAGACCTTAGCTCTACACCCAGGGGCACAGATCTGCTGTCTCCAAGGCCTCTGCTGAGATGATTCCTCAAGACAGCAGTACGAGTTGTATGAGCAGAGAGAAGCAAGGGAAGAGGGCACAGCTCTTTCTGGTATCTTCAGGACCTGGGACAGCGCACTGACGCCCTGGCAAGAGGTGCTGGGAGGGCCTACCTCGAGACTTGCTCCTCCGCTTCCGCTTTCCTGTCGAGGCGCGGCGCGGTGCTGGCTGCAGCTGACCGATCTCGATGGGCGTGTTAGCACGGAAACTCTCCTTGAACTTCTGCATCAGAGACTCCACTGTCTCCTGCGTCGCCTCAGCTGCCCCTACAAGTTGGGCAATGGGGCTGAGGTTAGGGCTTGATCCACCCCCAGTCCCTGGAGGGCTGCACCTGGCCACCCTGAGCCCCTGGGGCTCCCTCCCTGACCCAGTGATGATAAAGAAGCCACGGGTGTCAGTATAGATGTACGTGTTGGTTTATGCACTTATTTATTGAATACCTATTATGTTCCAGGCACTGCCCTAAGCCCTTGCGATATGATGGTGAAAAGTGAGATACAATCTATGATTCTAGGAATTTATAGCTCGGTAGGACACATATCCAAGCATTTCCAACATTCTGTAACACTTGTGCGATAGGAGAGTACAAAGCACAGAGGAGCACCAAGAAGGGCCATCGGTCCCACCCTGATTGTCAAGGCAGGTTTCCTGGAGGAGACGCTATCTTCACTGAGACTTTAAGAATGAGTAGAAATGAGCAGAGATGATAGAATCAGGCTGGGGTGACTATAGAGCTTTGGGATAAGAGTGCCCTGGGTAGAAGAGAACACACGTGCAAAGATCTGAAGCCAGAAAGAGCATGGTCCTTGAGTATCTGAAGGGAGTTCAGTTGGCTGCAACAGAGCACACACCGACAGATGAGGCTGGAGGGTGAGATCACCTTGTAAATCGTATTGAGGAGTCTGGACTATTTCCTAATGGTAGAAGTTAATCACTGAAAGGTTTTAAACAGAAAACTGGCATGTTCAGGTTAAGTTTTTGTTTTTTGTTTTGTTTTGTTTTGTTTTGTTTTTTTAATAACAATTACTAACTAGAGTACAGAGAACCCAAGCAGAGTTGGAGAGAGAGGCCAGCACAGAGATTTTTTTCAGTAGCCAGCCAGAGGCAATGGTGGCTTGAACCAGAACAGTGTCAGTGAAGGTAGATAGCAGCACGTGGGTCAGACAAAATTTTAGGAGACAAAACTACAGGACTGTGATGCATGAATCACTTAGTGCAATATCTCCATTTTACTTCAGTAAATTTACTTGAAGAAATCTAGGTGCCCCCACAAAAGGCAGACAACTTACTCCAAACTAGTGAGTGACAAAGTCAAGCCTTCTAACTCCTAGTTCAATGTTCCATTTGTATCAATATCATCCAACGGTTTATTAGCAGATACATGTCCATGAAATTCCAAAACAGAAAATAATAGAAAATTCCACAGAATGCAGAGACTAAAGTCAGTAGAGCAGAGAGAAAAAGTTGAAAGATAAAAGAAAAAAAATCAGAAAAGCTTGAGATCGAAGGAGAGAGACCACATAAAAGGCAAGGAGAGCCAAGCAGAAAGAAGAAAAGGAACATGGCTGAATGGCCTCAGTGCCTTTGTTCTGAGACATTCCCGAAGAGAACCCCGACTTCAAAACTTCAAGCTCAGCCCTCCCCCCATCTATGTCTTTAGAAGCTAGGATATTTCTTCAGTTTGAGCTACCTGCTCTCTGATGCCAAGAGATGGGATGTGACAAAGGTTCCTGTTTCTTTGAAGGAGTTTTGCTAGACTGGGCAAAGAAGGCTTCTAAACATGCCAACACCATTTTCTAAGTAGCTTCTGTTTTCCCAGGAAAGCTTATCACTATGGACAGATGTGTCTTGCAGGGTAGCTCATACCCAGAAGGCTGTTTTGGGCACTGGGCTCTGTGAGAAGCCCATCCTTGGGGACATAGCGCAAAATCTATGTTTGCTATGAAAAAGACAACTGACAATACAAACAAACCATGTAGAGACATTATAACTTCCTCACCTGCCTGTCTTGCTGTCTCTCTCTCCAGATATATCAATTAGGTCTACTTAAAGGCAAGCCAAAAAGATCCCAAGCATGGACCCCCTACTCCAAGCCTGTGATGCAAAGCCCTCCAGCAAGTAGTTACAGTCCAACTCTGAAAAGCACTGAGACTCCCAGTCCTGATGCTTCAAACCCAAAGAAGATGGTTATTTACCTCAAATTTTAAGAGTTGTATTATATTGTGGTCAAAATCCAGAGTAACTTAGTTAGTATACAGTCTGCTGTGGAATACACTGTGTACCACCAAATTCCATATGTTGAAATCTTAAGTGCCAATGTGACTGTATTTGGAGACGGGGCTTTTAGTAGATAACTAAAGTTAAATGAGGTCATAAGGGTAGGGTCCTAATCCAATAGGACTGGTGTCTTCATAAAAAAAGAGGAAGAAAGACTCCATGTGTACCCACCAAGGAAAGACCATGTGAGCACACAGTGAGAAGGAAGTCATCTAAAAGCTAGAATCCAACCATGCTGGCATCCTGACCTTGGACATCTAGGCTCCAGAACTGTGAGAAAATGTATTTGTTCATGCCACACAATTTGTGGCATTTGGTTATGGCAGTCCAAGTAGACTAACACCTAGTCACACTGAAAGTGAAGGTTTCAATAAATAAATTTGTGGGGGAAACAAACATGCAGTTCATAATAAGTTACAATGACAAGAAAACAAACCAATAAAACCGCCTCGTGATGCCCACCATATAGACAGGAAGGCCAATATTAATGAATTATTGATATAAGTATAAAATTGACAAGTGATATATACTATGAAGGAGAGGTGAGAGATGATATAAGAGGCTCTATTACAGGGATGTGACTTGGTCTAGGAAAATCATGGAAACTTCTTTTAAGGAAGTGAGCAGTGTCTGAAAGGAAGTGAGAAGGTCTGAAAGAGTATGAGTTAATCAGGTGAGAAGGAAGCGGTAGGGGAGAGAGGTAAAAAAGAGCAAACGAGGCAGATGGAAGAGCATGAACGAAGACCTCCTGGAAAAGGAAGATCAAAGGGCTGCAACAGCCACTGGGCCTGAAACACTAAAAGCAAGAAATAATGTTGGAGAGGAAGGAAGTCCTAACCCTAACCCTAACTCTAACGAACCCTAACCCTAACCCTAACCCTCCTGAGTCTTCTCAAGATAGAACATGCTGAAGGTTTGGTATGGGAGACTGACCTGGTCAGATTTTCATTTAGAGAAGATCCCTCTAGCAGCAGAGAGAAGTGGTGTCATTGGTGAAAGACAGAAATTGGTGAAAGACAGAAACCGAAGTGAGAAGATAACTGGGAAGATGATGCGGAAGTCCACATATGAAAAGATGGTAGCCTGGATAGGGCAGTAGAGTTAAAGACAGGGGCACGGTAGAGTAGCAGACAGAGTAGAGACAATAGTAGATCATTAGAGATAGGATAGTGGGCAAATTTGAAAGTTATTTTCTAGGTACAACTCCCTCCAAACATGGTGACTGATGAGAAAAGGTGGATAAGGACAATTAAAGTATGGAGATGGCTCCTGGTCTTCTGGCATCCACAGAGGCTGACTGATGGTGTCTCTCAATTTGAGGAGGAACCCTGGAGGAGAGCATGTTTTACATATGAAAATTTTGTGCTGTCTTCCAGGGGTCTAAGTGGAGGTGTTGAGTAGACAGTGAGTTATGTAGGTCTCACACTCCATAGAGTCCAAGAGAAATGGACTCTCTGGAGACTCTATACGTGCATTCCTCGGAAAAAGTAGAGAGGGAGTGTGTGTAGTGGCTCAGAATGTGAGCCTGTGGCACAGTACAGGTGACAGAACATATTCATTCCTGACATATTCATGCCTGCCCTCTATTGCATCCCTGCATCCATGCTCTACCCCATGGTCCATTCTGCCCTACTCTATGTCCTGAGGCAGATCCTCTTTGGGCTGCTTCATGGCTCCTTGTTATCTGGCTACTAGTTAGGTTTTCCCAGTGGGATGCTCTGGCAGGATGTGGAAGGATGTGGAGCTATGTCTTCCCTTGCCCTTTCTTGTTCCTGTACCATATTTCTGATAGAAACCGGGGACTCTAGACCTTTATAGCTTCTGCCAGACCCCTTTTCCATTGATCCAGTTCTCACGGGCTCCAGTAAAACCATTTCCTCTCCCTGCCCCCTCCATTCTAGGGGTTGGTAGTAGTTTTTTTATATTTCTTGTCCCTGGTTCCTCATGTTCCCACGTTGATTACCTGCACTCTGCATACACTTCATTGAATTTCTCCTAAAAAATTTCACTTGAGGGTGCCTTCTTTGTCCATCTAGAACATTGACTGATAGATCATCCCTTTTCATCATGGCTCTGACATTCAGCAATTCCTAAAAGCCAGCCAGCTTCCCTCATCCTGTTATTTCCACTTTACTTTCTCCTAAGCTGATGCAGACTTGACTGGCTGGGAGGAGAGGAAGACACACAGAGAGGGACGGTTTGTTCCCCTGAGCTGCAGGGTTTCTGATCCTGACTGCAGCAAATCTCCTCCATCTGTTTGGCGGTTCTTGTCTCAATGACAAGAACCAGGCAGGCTTAGACGGAGAAATGCTTGTGTGAAACCCTCCATGGCCTATTTCATCCTGCACACCACTCTCCTCCCCAACTCTTCCCTCCCAATCCCATCCTACAGCTCTATCAATATCAATATATCAAATTGTCCAAACAAGCCACATTACCTCCTGGAACCCACTGAGTTCTGCCTCCCCAAAGCAGCAAAATGCTCACCCATCGCCTGGCTGAATGCAACAGATGGTGCTTGATCTGAGCACTGTGGCAGACCCAGGAAAGGGCGGGAGGGAATAAGGGGGAGCGGGGAAGCTGCATCTCTCTAATTGACATATGAGAGATTGTCAAGTTTAATGAGAATGCACCACTGGGGCCTGAGGACAGGAGCCCTGGTCCCCAAGCTAAGATACAGAGAGAAGAGAAAAAAAAAAAAAGAGGGAAGAGGAAGAGAAAACAAAAATGGAAAGGAAAACAGTGCTTGATTATGAAAGGCAGAGATGTGAAAGGAGGAAGCAAAGAATAGAAAGAAGGGGAAAGTAGACAGGAAAAGAATGAAGGAGAAGGAGAGGAAGGACAGGAGAGGAAACTAGAAGGGAAAGGGAAAGGAGGAAAAGGGGGGTGGACTCTGAGTGTTTATGCAAAGACAGAGGGGTATGTTGGTTTTCAGATACCAGGCAAGCTTTTGCCTGATACTCCACTCTGCAGAACAGGCACTGCACGCTGTGCCACACTGACACCCAGCGATTCTGCATTCAAACCCTCACCTGCTGTTCTCTCCCCACGCAGCCTGGGATGTTTTAATACTAAAACTGGCATAGGTTTAGGTTCAGGTTACTGTATCACCTCTATCATTCTCTTTAATTTCTTTAGATTCATCTAGCCTGCGTAGGAAGAAAATTCACAATTCTTGAATATCAATTCTGTGAAGCAAGGAGTCTGGCTCTCCTTGTGTTTCTTTCATTTATTCCTCCTAGTTACTTTGAAAAGTAAGTATCGTTAGCTGCTTTTTAGAATGAGAAAACAGACTCATAAAAGTAAATTATCTCCAACTTAGACCCAGGTTACGGTGACTCTAATGACCCAGCTCCATCCACTGTATCACCCTACACATAATCTTTCTAGTCTGTTGGATGGAGATGCGTATCCCAGTCTTGGAGTTGAGATGTGACTTATCTGGGTCTGGAAAGTGACTCTGACAGCCCAGACCTTCTTAAATCATCTCGGCAAGGAATCCCAGGCAACCTGGCTCTGGCTGGAGCCAGGGGCTCAACTTGATTGGAGATTGGCCAGCTATGCCAGAGGGACCTTGCTCAGTGTTGATGGTCAAGACCGTCCATCCTGGAGATCCTAAGCTCAGCTCATGCCCCATTTTTCTAGTCCTGTCTCACTACATAACTATGTTCAGAGAACCAAGCCATGGGTAGGCATTAGTTGGCCATATTGCCTAGCACAAGTATAAAAGGGTTCCACTGTCAATTCTGCCACTGTGTGACCTTGACTCTCTCCTTTTTCTTTTACAACCCTCAGTTTGCTCCTATGTAGATGTCTATAGCGTCATTAGGATTGAATGTAATTATGTACATTAATTGTCCAACAGAGCTTTGAGAACATAAAAAGTACTCAAGAAAAGACAGTCATTACTCAACTTTCTCTCACTTACCACTTCAGCTTCATGACTGGCCAATCAATCAAGTCAATCATTCATTCATTTACTGATTTTGAAAGTCATCTGCATTATAGAATATACACTTTGGAAATTCTTTTAGTGAGTATATATTTCCCCTTTTATTCAAATGTGAAAATAGAGGCACCATGAGACAAAGTCGTGATAAAAGCAAGTGGCAGACCAAGTTCCAGTACCCAGGTCTCCTCTTTCCACTACTCTTCCCTGTTTCCCCGATATCTAGGGTAGTTTTAACCTCAGATCTTGTGATGCTTAACTTACATGTCAACTTATCTAGGCCACAGAAACCAGGTATTGGGTCAAACATTATCCTAGACCATTCTGGGAAGGCATTTTTTAGTTGAGATTAACATTTAAATTAGTAGACTCTGATTGGGCCGACTACCCTTCATAATATTTGTGGGCTTGAGCCAATTAGTTGAGAGTCTTAACGGTTTAAAAAAAGACTACCCTTCCCTCAAGGAAAAAAAAATTCTGCCAGACTCAAGATGCAGTATCAACTCTTCCCTGGGTCTCCAGTGTACCACTGAACCTTAAAGATTTTGGACTTGGCCTCCACAGTCACACGAATCAATCCCTTAAAATCGATCATCCTCTCTCTCTTGACATATATAGATGATATAGACATAGATATAAATAGATATATAGATATATAGTTATATAGATACATAGATGTATAGGTACATAGATACATAGATATATAGATATATAGATATATAGATATATTTGACACTCAAGCAACTGGGCTCGAAATGTGCAGGTCCATTTACATGCAGATTTTTTTCAGTAAATACATAGAATCAAAAGTTATGCACAGATTTTTGACTTTGTAGGGGGTCTGCACTCTGAACCCCTCCCTGCATTGTTCAAGGGGTACCTCTGTAAAGAAAGGACATATATAATCAGTCTGTATCTATCTATATCTATATCTATATCTATATCTATGTCTATGTCTATGTCTATGTCTATGTCTATGTCTATATCTATGTCTATATCTATATATCTCCTATTGTTTCTCTGGAGACTCCTGACTAATACAGACCTCAGTTTGCATCCCCAGGCTGTGGACCAGGCACTCTCAAATGCCAGAATTGTAGGAAAGGAAATAGGAGAAGAAACCCAAGTACACATCAGCTGGGAAGGTCTGATATAAATTCAAAGAACCATCAAATTTGGAAGTTGTGAGAATCCAGTAAATGAAACCAATGTTCCATCTCATATAGGAGTCACTGCTCCATGAAAAGAAAAAATTAAAATAAGAAAGAAAACAGTCACTGTTCCTTAGCCAGATGAGAACATTCTACCAGTAGCACAAATTTAAAACCTACGTATGTATTTTTTAAAATGGCCACCTCTTCCCAATTTTCAGGAATAAAAGGTTGATGGATAGAATTTTCTCACTTTGTAATTTTTTCTCCCATATACTTTCTTAAACCTTTGATGCCTGGTACAGCTTATCTTAAAGCAAGTGCCTACAAACAAGACACATGAATAAACAGCAACAAATATAAATTGGTAAATGTGGAAATAGCCTTTAGTTATAGACATGATCTTGGTCCTATTAGTGACTACTGTAGACTGGTAGGGTGGGCATAATTTCTGCTGGAGAATGGCATTGAATAAATGATAGAATTGAATTTAGTGATATTTTCCTGATATTTTCTGTTTTAAAAAAAAAAATACCTTCCAGGTTCGATGGAGCTACTTCCATAGTCACTAACCAGGACACGGATAATCTCTAAGATTCCTTCCAGCTCAATAGTTGCGTAGCTCTAAATGTAAATGAAATATGCTTTCAATAAGGTGAATGCAATAACCACAGAAACTGCACTTTAGTTTGCAAAGCGCTTTCAACTAACTATTTCAACTATTTCCAACTAATGCTTTCTGTACAACCCACCATTTTATGGAGCAGAGGCAAAGGAGATTTTCAAAGGTTGGGCTGGAGTTGATACAACAGGCCAAAAAAGTCCAGCTCAAGAGAGAAAGGGCCAAGTGGCTAAAAGGCTAGCACGAAGACTTTGTGGTCACTTTAGTGCCACCTTGGAGGCAAGGTATGTGTATGGAAGGGCTTTGGAATCAGCCAATTTGGAATGTTAGCCATGTTCCTTACCAGCAGTAAGACGTGGGCAAGTCACTTAACCACTCGGAGACTCAGCTTCTCCAAGTGTTAAAATGGGGTTTGCCATTCCAACTTCATCAAGCTGTTTTTGGATTAAATAAAGTATTAATATGCTTATCACAGTGCCTAGTACAGAGTAAGGATTTTAAAGACGAGATTTTAAAGATAAGAGTTAAAGATACCAACGAGATCTTAAACCATCAGTCATATCCAGATCTTCTACCAAACTCTGGGTGGCATGCACATGCCCAGAATCTGATGGGACTCACAGTCACTAGCCTGATTGCTCTCCTAGATCCATCCCTTCATTCATTCATGCAAGGCCATGTATGGCTCAGCACTCCCTGGCACCTTGGGAATTCTTCATCTACCACTCTTATTGGGTTTTGTATCAGAGGTAGACACTGGGAACATGGTGATGAACTGAACACTGTCCCTTTCTGAAAATGTGACACTGTTTAGTGGAAGAAACACGTAAAGATAATGTAAATATATTGTACTGGATGTCCAGATAGACACATGTCACAAGAACACCAAAAATGTGTCCCGTAATTCCTTCTGTGAGCAAGAAGGCTTTGGAAATTTCCCAGAGGAGATGCCGACTTCTCTGAGCCTTAAAGAATACAGAACCAGGTAAAGAGGCAGATATAAAGAGTAGCATCAGCAGGCGAAGGGGGAAGGACTGTGAGAAAATCCTATGCAGTATGGTTCTTCCAGAGCTAAAAGTGAGAGAGGATTTTATTACCAAGAAAACCCATCTCCAAGCTAGGCAGAAGGACGGACTCTTTCCCAGATCCTAGCTCAATTAGCTCAACTATTTTGAGAGTCCTGCCCTCCAGCTCCATCGCCCTTTCCTTTGTCTGTTCTTGTTATCTCAGATACACTGTAGTGAGTGCATGCAGTGTAGGAACTCGACAGACTTGGGTTTAAACCTCGATTTTATCACTTAGTCATCATGTGACTTGGGATATTGGGTCTGTTCTTTAACTTCTCTAAGCCCCTGTTCTTCATCTGCAAAATCTTGAGCATAAATCTCCCTCAAGAATTGCGAGTTTTTGTGGGTTCTCTTTTTGCATTTAATTCAACGCAATAATATATGCAAAGTATTTAGCACAGTGCCCAAAACGGATTATGCGCTCAATAAAGTAGAGCCTTTATTATCATTATTGTTATCCAGCTTAAGTGAGATAAGCTTGTAGAAAAGGCCTTGCACCAAGTCAAAGCTTAATACATGCTAAATTCTCCATTTCCCTTTTGGGTAACTCATGGCCTTTGACTAAAGACTTTAGGCCTTAATTCCCCATTGTCCTCTCATGTATAAATTTTACTATCATCCCTGGCCCCCGTATTACTCAGGGGCTCCATCTGCACTCTACTTCAGCCTATCCCCGTCATGGTGACATCTTGAATCTAGCCATAACCTGTGACCTGGAAATGGCAGTGATGTGAATCCTAGAAATGTAGCTTTTGCTCACGGACCTCTGTTTACTTCATACCTTGCTGTGTCATGCTCATCAACTTTGTGCTTTTACCTCTAAGAGATCACCAGGTACCGAGTTTTAGCTTTATTGTGGCAAACATTTGGGAAGATATATATCTGTGGCTGATGAAGGTCACAGCCAGGGGAAGTTGATTTTCTGGCAGCTGGTTGGCAGGAAGAGGAGAATCCCACGCTCTTACCCCACTTCTTTCCTCCCCAGAAATTTAACCTCCTCTTGATTTCGCTTCTCCCAAAGAATTAGCTTGAATTTTTCTGGTTGACCTGTTAGCAAAGTTCATCTAAACACACTATTCCAATTTGCCAAGATCATGTCATTAGTCATATAATCACAATCACAACAATAACAACATTTACTATTTATGTAATTTTATGATGTGACAGGTATTGTTTTAAGGTAAATACAGCCATCATTTGAATGTATTCCTCTTAATTAACTATGGTACATGGAACTATTAGCCTTGTTTCTTCATCTCTCCCTGGACACATACACTTGCTATAGCCTTATTATAGATGGTATACACTTCATTGACCTTTGACTTATGCCTAGCTGTGTGACTTGTTTTGGCCAATGGTATGTAGGTGGAAGTCAGCATGTGCCAGTTATGGCCTGGGCTTCAAGAGGCATCACGTATTTCTGCTCAAACATTTACACCTGCCACCACCATGAGGAGGACCTGTGCCAGCTAGCCTGCTGGTCTAAGGAAGGAGAGCAACACATGAGAGAATAACAGCCCTGCAGCATAGAACAGAGTCACCCGACTCCTACAGCCCAAGTCACTGATCCCAGCCAGCCTGTAGAGGAAAAGCAAAGCCATCTGAGATGAATAGAACACTCCACTGATCCTCAGACACGTGACAAATCCATATTTATTATTGGATGCCACTGAGACTTTGTAGTTATTTGTTATATAGCATTCTGTGGCAATGATCGACTAATACACAACCTTCCAAGATACACATCATTATATCCATCTTACAAATGGGTAAGTGAGGCACACCAAGGTTAATTAATTTTTCAAGGGTCATATAGCCTATAAATAGCAGAGCTGGACAAATAGCTTCAAATACTACTGCATGGCTTATTTGGGAGGAGGACCAACAAACATGGTTTAATGAACTGACTTTCACATTGCAGAAGAAACCCTCTCATCCAGCTTCCCTTTAGACCATGTTATTGATAATTATGAGGATGGTCCCAGAAATAACAGCCATCTGAAACTTAAGGTGTCCCTCTTCAGTGGCATAAAGACAGTTAACATATTTATTCAGAGCTTCCAGGGTTGGGCATGCTTGCTGAATGAATGAACAAGTGTCACAGAGTATATAAATGGCACTGAATGAGGAATATGAAAAATATACATAGGTCATTACTGACCCTTGCTATGGTGGAGGAGGGGGTTGGCCAGAGAACAGAATATGAAATTTGTGCAATTCTCTCTATTTCAACTGTCAAATTTTCCACCCATCTTCTTTTAAACTAAGGGCAAATCTCCTCAGTGCAAAAGGGTGGTTATAAATTTAAACACATGTACGTCAACTACGGCAAATGGTAGGGATTTGGGAGTGAAATTAATGCAGCTGCATTATAAGTATGCCCTATTTCTCAATATTAAACTCTTAAAAATAGACTGGCTAAATATATAGACAATAATGAATTGAGGTTGTGTTGGCGTTACTATAAGGCTCAGGATTTTCCATTTAGTGACTTATAATTTCAATTTCCCATTTCTACATGACAGCTAGAGCAGGCTTGCTTTATTATTCGCGATTGCATGCCACCACCACACATAAACCCAAGCAGAAACTTAGAGCTCAACATTGGGGGAGGGGATAGAAGAAAATCCCGAATTGGAAACCCAGCAGATCTGGAGGAAGAAGACCAGGTCTTCGGTTCCAGCTCAGCTGCTGTGTGACTTTGGACATCTCACCAAGTCTCTCTGAACCTTGGGAAATAAAATTTTCTATGAGACACATGGCAAAATATTTTATCAGCTGAGTCACTATAAAGTTTGCAATATTGCCATGTTACTCTTACTAGTAAAGACCAGGGTTTTATATTCCCCTGTTCACATCCTTAATCGAATAGACAGTGTACATACAAAGAGGTGGGACAAAACGACATAGTAAAAACATGGTGCAAAACTATTTTATTATTAAGCTGAGGTTCAAATTGTGGATCTGCCTCATAGCATCTGCTCCCCACTGGAGTACAAAGACACTGCCTCTCTGAGCTTCAGTTTTCTTCATTCACTAAATGGAGATGAAAGGACACATACAAGAAAGATGTAAACAAGCACACTAGTGACACCAATAAGTCATATTAATGACTTGTTGACTGTTTATGTAAGACACCATGACCTCATATGCCACTCACCATAAGCCAGGGAAGTGGATGATATTAGTATTCCTATATGGGGATGACAGAGCTTGACCTGGAGTCCAAGCTGGCTGATACCTATAATGTTAACCATTGCAGTAATGATGCAGATAGGAGAAGGAACAAAAGAAGGATATGGACGGAGGAGGAAAGGGATCAGCTCTTGGAATGGTGGGGCTGTCCTAAGCACTCATGGAGGGCTGCCATGTGGATATGGGGGCCACAAATGCATCTCAGGAATTAATTTTATTCCATGTCTAGATAACCCTGAATTATCTTCTTCCTTCCTTATTTAGTTCTGGTTTAAACTGGCTCAGCTAAGTATTATGAATATCTCCTTTTTTCTCTATCCTTTTCCCAGGGAGCAGCCAACAAAATAAGTTAAGGCAGTAGAGAAGACAGGAAATCATATCTTTAGCGGAGCAGAACAAATTCCTCTGTGTGTGTGTGTGTGTGTGTGTGTGTGTGTGTGTGTGTATTAACAGAGATCCATCCTAGGGAGCCATGTGTACAGGGAGCCTGCATGCATGGGCAGGTGGCTATTGAGGAATACTCTCATTCTGCCATATGGGCACAATGAGGTAGAGAGATGTGATGAAAGAAAGAGGGAGGGAGGAGGAAGGGGGAGAAAGAGAGACAGACAGACAGACAGACAAACAGACAGTGATACATCCTCCAAACCAAGCTCGCATGGTAGCAACCCCGGAGATCCTGATCAGCCCGGGAGGAGGCTCCCTCTCCAGCTGCTGGTCTGATAGGGGTGTTCCAGGATGAAAAACACTCCCACGCCTTCCTCAGAGTGACTCTCTTTTTTTCCACTCTTTATCTCTTATCAGTCACCTCCTGATTTAAATCTCCAGAAGTTGAACTCTTCATGCCTGGATTACGTATGAGTGCCCAACTAAATCTTTTTGGAGTCCTCACCAATAATGTAATAAACACATATTCAGTGCGATATTCTTCCTTCCTCTCCTTACTATGTCATTTCCATTCAATCATTTGGGTACCAGAGATCTCAATGTGAGTAAGGGGACCACTGAGAAAGTAATGTATATTCTTAAGCTACATTAATAAAAGCATGAAGTCTTAGAACCGAGAAGGGGACATCTCCACTGTGCATTACTCAGACTACACTTAGAGTGCTATATTATTAGCAAAGTAGAGCAGGTTCAGATATTAGAAGCTAGTCTGATATGAAGGCTTGCATAGTATCATAAGGAACAAAGAAGATACTGGAGGGACTGTATGTTAGCTACCTTCAATTATTTGAATGGCTGTAGTTCTAATACTAATGTTTAACACTCTTATTACTATAGCTATGTCCCATGCACCATGATGCATACATTATATACATGATAATTACCAAGAGCTAAATTTTTTAAGTGCTTACACTGGACCAGACACCTGCTAAAGTGGGCGTAAAAAGGGAAAGGATTAAAATGTCCAAACCGTCAGTCATAAAAACAGTTGTACAGATGTAAAGTATGGCATAGGAAAGATAATCAATAACATTGTGACAACTATGTATGGTGTCAGATGGGTACTGGACTTATCAGGGCAATCACTTTGCAAGTTATATAAATGTCTAACCACTATGTTGTACATGTGAAACTAATATAAGATTGCATGTCAGCTGTAATTAAATTTTTTAATTAAAAAATAAAGTGCTTTGTAGATATAGTTTCACGTAATTCTCAATGATGCTATGAAGCAAACTCTTTTTATAGCTCTCTTTTACTTATGGGAAAACTGACCCCGAGACAGTTAAGGCTTTTGGCTAAGACGGGATTTTGCAATCTTAGCATTATTGATGTTTGGGGCCGGACAATGATTTATTGTGGGGACTGTCCTTTGTATTATAGGATGTTTAACAGCAATCCCGACCTCTGCCATTTGGATGCTAAAAGTCCCCTCCTTGAGTTATGATGATCAAAAGTGTCTTTAGATATTGCCCCAAACCCTTAAGGAGCAAAGTCCCCCCTGAGAATCACTAGACTAAGTTAACCTAAGTGGTAAGTGAGGGGGCTGGGATTAAAACTCAGATCTATCTGGTACCAAGATCCATGATCTTAAAAACAATATCAATAATAACAGATATCACAGCAACATTTGTTATTTTATGAGCCTACCATATAACAGAGCTTTCTAATTATGGAAAGAAGAGCTCATGGAGGTGGTAAGTCCTCTGAAATGGGAAGTAATCAGGCAGAGGTGTCAGATTCAAAAAATAACATAGAAGAGATTTAAATATTAAATAAAAGTGGACTAGAAGACAGGGCAGACCAGTGATAATCTTAAAAGTCCATTATTTGTGAATTTAAGACCTAAGATTCTAATTTTTATTCTAAGTATCTTTCAACAGGAAGAAACAAATTCTTAATTTGGATTGTCTTCTTTTTAACAGAAACTCAAAGAAATTCACCTTGCTCTTATATGTATAAGATTAGGAAAGTAACATTTCCAACTCCCTTTCTTCATCCCTCTAACACACATACACATACACACGCGTGCACACGCACATGCATACACACACACACAAACACACACACACACACAAACCCTCTTGTCCATTCATCTGAACTCAGAAACAATCAATTCATTATCTGATTTTAGGCAGAAGAAAGGTAAGAGAGAATAGCAAGTCATCAGCTGTGTGGAAAATAGTAAGCTTTCACAGGTGTGTAATAAGTTAATGATACCTGAGAAAGGAAGACATTGACAAGAAGAAAGACCACAATCTCCCACCTGTCTCTTTTAATGGCCAGAGCATCTACCTCCTGAGACACATTTGAACACAGAGGAGGGAAATGGAGGGAAAACATGTATATCTCTAGTAATTAGAGACTGGAATAAAACAAAACAAAACAAAACAAAACAAAACAAAACAAAAAAAACATGTATCCAAGTCAGCAGGAAATCTGCTGGAAGCCAATCATCTAGGTGGCATTTTAGAGTCAGTTCCCAACAAAGGCTGATGATGCAATGGATTATACCAAGATGAAGTTAAATTTAAAGGCTGGATTGAGTTGGACTGGACATGAAAAATAATTCTTCAATTAATCGGTGACTCAAGCACTAAAATATGGACAAGAGGAGGATGCAGAGCACCATATCCAGAAAGCCAGGTGCAGAGAGAAGTCCATCCATCTGGTTGACATTAGCATACACTGCAAAGCACAGGGACTGAAGCAACACTTTAATGCTGGGTGTGGCATATAAAAGAAAAAAGGGTTTTCCTAGGTAGCATATATAAAGATGCAGAGGTCCAAAGTCATCTTCAGTTCAAAAAATGCCAAGTCGTTTTTTATGGCCGGAGCTCAGTGCTCCTAAGGGATGCTGCTGCAAATGAGATGAGAAAGAGGCTGTGACCATGTCAGTAAGAGGCTTGAATGCCAAGCTAAGCACATGAACTTTTAGTCTGTACAATAAGGAAGAATATATGTAATTTATTATAAGATATATGTACATATAGAGAGATCTTTATCAGACAAGTGGCACTGTCAGAGTTGTAACTAGGAGAGATCGATGTGATCGGCAGTGTGGAAGAAGGATCTTAAGGAAAAGAATGGATAGTGACAATAATGACAAAATGAGCCGAAATATATTGAGCCAGTCAGCAAGTGCCAGTAACTGTGTTAAGCATTTTTACCTGAATTTTCTAATTTAATACCCACTACAACCCTATGAGGTAGGCACTTCAATAAATTGCTTTTTGTAGAAAAAGAATTTAAGCTTAGAATTCAAATTGTGTTCAGGATCCCAAATTAATTATTGTTGAAGTCAAGATACTAACCCAATTCTAGTGACGATGCATTTATTCAAGGAGAATGATAGAAATTAGATTGAAATTGGAGGAAATAGAGAAAAGTAAAGAATACATCCTAGTATTTCACCAGGGAATGTCATATAACTATATACTTTGAGAGTTAACTATAACTAAATACATTCAAAAGTTATCTGAATATTCCCCTTTTCAATTATAAAAAGATGACTTTCTAGTGATGATTTTCTTACTATAATCAATTTGCCTAAAAAGCTTTATCAAAACATTCATTACAGAAAAGAAAAAAGTCATGGCATGGAGAATTTTCTTCATCTTACCATCAATCTCAATGAGTGATTGGCAGTAGGGCAGAGGTTGTTGGACAAAGCTATGATCCAGACTCCGAGATTTGGGTTGAATCAGAGAGTTCAGACAGATAGCCCAAGAGGGAACTGGTTTAATTAACAGGATGGTTTGTGGATGACTGAACTTAAAATGTAAGTAAACACGACTCATACAAATATTCCCACTCACACGTTCGATAAGATTATGAATATCTCCATAGCTTTGCTCTGTGAGACCGATCTTTAAAGTTCCACTTCTCTTCCTGGACAAGACATATTGCTCGCTCTGACTTTCATTGTTTTTCTATCTTCAGCAAAGTCTAAATCCATTTTCCCACCCTTGTGCTTTTGTGCCTGACCCTCCCTATCTCATCCATTCTCCAGCACGGCTCTCATTCACTTCCAAGCTAATTGTCTCCATCCATGTGCGCAAACCAACCATTTATGGGAAATGTCATGGAATGTTAATTTCATTTGGAATTGGGTAATTGCAAAAAGCACATCCATTTTTTTATTATATATAATGAATAAGTATTGTATTAATAGCACCATTTCCAATTATAAACACAATCGCAGGCCTGTCAACCACTAACTGTGAGTAATTTTTCATTAAACACTTTTCTGAAGTTTTCTTTTTAAATTTTCCCCCCATCTTCCAGCTCGCTCCCTTCCTCACATCACTGTAATTAAATAATACAGCATAATTATAAACACATATCGGAAACTCAAATGCCAGCATGGACTATCCAACTAGTTCTACATGCTATTGAAATTTCTCAAGCAAAAAAAAAAAAAAAAAAAAGTGTTGGAGTCACTACTGAAGGAGAAGAATTAAGATGGGTAAAGTCAGCAAGGAAAAAGTCACAGCAGTCCAGAACAACTGGCCAGAGTTCATGTCTGAGAACCTGTGCTTGCTTGCATATTTCTAGGAAGAAACCAGGAAGCATGCTCAAAGCTTTTGGATAGTAAGAAAAAATTTATTGAGCATCTACTGTGTGCCAGGTACTTCACATAAATCATCTCTCTTCTTCATCAAGGCAAATGGATAAAGTTTGTTTTTTATTACCATTTTAAAAATGAAGAAACAGTCTAAAAAGTTAAGGAAGTTGGCCGAAGTAAAGAGCTAGATTGAGCAAGCTGAGATTTATTTAATCCTTGATTCTAGTATTAGCTAGTTACTGCCATTAAATACCACTCTAGATTTTTTTCATTCAAGACTGTACTCTTCCATGTCTCTGTGGGTCAGTGAGGGTCAGATTGTTCAGACTGGGCTTTGCATGCTACAAGCTACAGGATGGGCTGAGGTCTACTTCATGTGTCTCTCATCCTCTTTGGACCAGCAGGTTATCTGGGCCATCTTCCCACAGAGATGTGAGAAGGCAGAAGAAGGAAACTCTACTGCACAAGCGCATTTCAAGCTTTCGCTGTGTCACACCTGCTAACACGTCCGTGATCAAAGTAAGTCAGATGGCCAAGTCCAATATCAGTGGGGTAGGAAAGTATGCCTTGCTCACAGTGGCAGATGGAGAGTGAATATCTGCCAAACAATAATCTAAGCTATCACATCTATAAATCTTTCAAGTTTCACTATACCATAAAAACCATAGCATTTAGAACCCAAGTCCTTAGAGTATAGGAGGTCAGATCAAAGGGAGGTAGCAATGGCGACACAGAAGTACTAGTGAGGTATATGATCTGGAGCTTTTTTCATCTGTATAAATGGCAATAATACTAGCCCAATTTTCCTAAGAAGGCTTTGCAAGGTAACTGATATGCCTATAAGTGTTTTAAAACTCAGAATGCTCATGTCCTATCGCCTTATTCTATTTTACATTTCTTCCTTAAACATATCACTCTCAACACTGTATTATGTGTTTATTATTTGCCCTTCTCGATCCTTCCAAATTCAAGTTAAGTAAATGAAAAGACATTGTCTATCTTATTAATTGTTACATTGCCAGCACCTGGAAAACTGACTGGAATGTATTAGGTATGCAATAAAGGTTCTTTAAAAAATGAAATGTGAGTTATGCAAAGCATAGCTTATAAATACTGTGT
Organism: Pteropus medius; assembly: GCF_902729225.1. NCBI lineage: Eukaryota > Metazoa > Chordata > Mammalia > Chiroptera > Pteropodidae > Pteropus > Pteropus medius. Next base: position 4,130,098 of record NW_024342647.1, on the reverse strand, counting down.
GCATGCAACACAAAACCTCAACCTGCACCAATCTATGTACTGCCTGTAGTTCTGAAGAGGAGACAAGGTTTTTCAGAGCTGCAGTGGGATGATGGTGATGATAACAATGATGATGGATAGCGCCGGTGGTTTGACATCGGTACTATAGTGAAAATCATATATATAGTTATCTATATGATTTTGTATATTTGTTATGTATATATTTAAAAATCACTGGACTTAGAATAAAAAATACTGATGACTCAGTTCCATATCTTTCCAGCTGTGCAGCTTGTGAAGGTCTCTTAACCTCTGCAATCCTCAGTGATCTCACCTATGTAATTAGTTTAAGTATATAGACTTTGCCAAAATATCTCAAGTCTCCAAGATAATCTATTAAAGTGTCCGACAAAATAAGTAGCTTCCAAGATGATGATGATGATGATGATGATGATGATGATGATGATTCTCTATACTTGTAATTTTTCTTGGGAAAGGTTTATGCAAAGATAGCTCTTATAAAAGCTGGCATAATTAAAGCTCATAACAGGTATAGCAATGGGGTGGAGGTTAAAAGTTGGAGAAAGCTTCATGGAGTGAGAGGCTTTTGAACTTACTCTTCAAGACCACATATGATTGATATACAGAGAGATGGGAGAGCAAGACTCCAGAAAGGGGAAACAAAACAGGACATTTTCCAAAGGGAGACGAGGGCCCAGGTCACAGTTACAACTTTCTGAATAATTTTCACACTTTTTTAATAATTTTTTTAGTTTATCTAACCAAGTTCAGATTTATTATATGTTGATCCCTACAGTAACTATGTTTAATATATAGGAGAGTTAACATCACTATGTATAGATAAAGAAAGAGGCTCACAGATAGTGCATAATTTAACTTTGCTACTTGATGAGAAATTGAAATTTTAGCTGATACTCTAAAGTGACACATATCAGACACCAAAATGAGTTAGAGCTAGATCACCCCAGTAGATCACGTGAAAAACAGGCAGCTAAGAACTAAGTTCCAAGTGAATGAACTATTAAACCCCTCAATCCTATCAGGGGAATGACAAATGACTTTCGAAGAAAGATTATATAGACAGTTTCTTGGGCAATAACATTACTGTGAGCCCCACCTCCTGCTTCCATGAGAGTTCGGAGGGACTTCCCTCTCATGAAGCCTAGTAAGAGGGGCTCTCACAGGACTACTCACAGAGCTCTGTGTGTGGCCCCTGCCCCCTGAGCTGATATCCCGTTCCCAACAGTGAAATGTAAAGCAGGAGAGATGGGCTAGTCAGCTCTCCTACACCCCTCGCCCCCAGAGTGTTCTCTATGGCCCAGATAGGATGATGAATCAGAGAAAACCAGTAAGCAGTTGAAATACAGAATAGTTGTAAAAGAAGGTCTCTAAGCTCAATTCTTGGACCCTCCATGTTCTAGCTGTGAGCTCTTGGGTCAGTTCCCTCAGTTTCTGTATCTGTAAGATTAAGGGTAATAATCATACTGACACAGGGCGCTGTGAGGATTAAATGAGTAAATGTAGGTAAAATATTTAGAGGGGTCGTTAGGAACCGGGCTGGTCACATGAAAGTGCCTTCAGACAGCCAGCTGTAACTCTACGAGGCTCACTGAAGTCACAGTCAAGTTATAGCAATGCCAATCAGGTGGGACCTTTCTGATCCTCTTGCTTATCCCCTCTTCTCAGCTCCAGAGGGGTTAAAAACAGTAGCTAAAATGTAGGACTGCAGGTACGAGAGAAAGAGAAGGCAAGCAAGTTTCACCTACCTTTCTGAGCTGCAGAGATAGGACAGCCCTAGGTGGGGGGACAGAAGGAAAACCCTTTAAATGAGACTAAAAGTGTTGGTTATTACATGACATTGGGCATCTCTGAATTGAGATTGGGTCTTGCTACATTAAGTAAATGTTGGACTTTACATTACCTAATGCTCCTCGGAAAAGTCATTCTGTTTTTATACAGGAGCAGAGGGGAAACTAATGCCATATTACTACTCAACAAATAGAAAGAGGTAACAGGAAACAAAACTAAAGAAAGATGCTTTATGGTTGTATCCTGTGAGCCATTCTTGGACAACATACTAGGTTTTAACTTTCTAATACTATTTTTGTTACATTAACTATTATATTACATTAATACAGCTTTTCCCATTCCATGTAGTGCTTCCTTTTGGTTTTTAATAGAATCACCACAACATATGCAGATAAAAATTACTTAGCAGGGAAGAGGCAGAATTTGAAAAGTCTATATCCCCAACTCATCAGCCATATCCATACCAAGATTCCATCGATATATATGTACAATTTCTGATTCTAATGATTGACCATTACGTCTCTTTTCCCATTGGATTAGGTACTTTTTCTATACGCTCCCATCATATTATGGATTCCTTACTCTTTTAAATTCTCATATATGCAATGATGTGCGATTGCTACTTTCTCCAATTGAAAATGAATTTCACATTGGCAAAGATGATGTTTGCATGATTCACTGCTGTTTCTCCAGTCTGTCTTCAGTGCATAGTGCCTGGTGCAGCGCAGGCAATCTGTGTGGGACGGGTAAAGGAATGAACACACAGATCAATCGACAGGGACTCACCACTTTAACTTTTGAGTTTCAAAGCACCCATCTTTGTGGGTGAAGTGATTATTTTTATTTGTAAACAATAGATAATGGTATGTCTTAAAATATATCCCCAACAAAAATATCACTTCCATTAGTTTTTAAAATCAGTTGTAGAAGTCATCACCTTTTTGAAGTATATCAAACCTTTCGGACCATCATTTACAGATGGCAGAACTGAATCCCAGATAGTAGGAATGACATCTGAGGCAGGGTCAGGGCAAGGCTCACCTCTTAGTCCAGTGCTCTCTTTTGCTGCTCTGAACTGGCTCAAGAACACTTTGGCCCTGCCTAACTCACTGTTTTTATAGATTCACACTCCAGGACTTCACCTGGTGAGACTGTCACTGGGTGCAAATGAAAAGTGAACACAAGCCTGGAGAAAGTCTCCGCTTGGGCATTAATGGACACGTGGCAGAATCTCAGACTAATGTTGCATGAAGTTTGGAGAAAGATCAATAACCATCAAGTCAAAATAGATCTTTGGCTCCTGGTCCCCTAGATCGCCACCCGACTCTCTCTAGGCAGCCGGTGGGCTCTGAGTGTATTATTCATGGCTGGATTTGAGGCTGTTAATAAAACATCTTTCGGAAGGCATGGGCTTGAGCCAAAGCAGTTGAGGTTCCAATGATAACACACAGGGATTCCTGACTTTGCCATAAGGTGTCAGGCTTTGGTAAAATTATACTGGCACATGCCTCAGCCCTCTTGCATGAACTCTGCTGGGAGCTTCTCCACTCCCCAAATGGGCATCTTATTCTCAGCAGGTATGCAGGGAGACAAAAGGTGACAGTCAAGGTTGACTCAGTGCCTTTCCTCTGTTGGCACTGTGCTCAGCATGTATTCGGATTGTCGTTTACTTCCCACAAAAATCCTATGAGTTAAATAACTTCTCATTATGGCTATTTTACAGGTGAAGAAACTGCAGCTCAGGAAGATTCACTAACTCCCACAAGTTCACAGGGCTAGGTCTAGGGTAGAGGAAGGGCTGGAACCCACAGTCTGACTTCAGAGTCCACGATGACATCCACCAAGCTTCCTAACTCCCACTGCCCACATGGTGGCCATGCAACAGCTTAGAAAAGCCATGAACCGCCTCCCCCCACTCCCCTTTCAGATGCCTCCCATCTGCTGCCCTGCCTCTTCCACGCCTCTCCGGCCATATGCATATGCACTCGTGTGCAGAGTGTGTGTAATCTGCTGAACACTCACCACATGCCTTGTATGATTTAAGTACATTACACTCGACACTTTACTTCAACCTCTGCAAAGTAGGTATCACTACCCCCGACTCCCGGAAGAGCAAACAGAGGTTCAGGCAGATGGAATAACTTAGCCTTGGCAGCAAGAAGCAAGGCTCAGATAGTGAGTGGAAGGTTGGGCTCCTTCCCAAGAACCCCAGTATAACTCTGCCTGGCTCTCCCGGCAACAAGAGAGTCCCTCACCTCTCAACTGCCACTTCTCTTTCCCTGCTTCTTTCTCATGGAACGCAGCACTGCATAGCATGGATGTTCGATAGTTACTCATGCCAATGAACTAACTGTGTGAAAAGACTGTGGGTTCCTAAAAGTAAGAGCCATGGAATTCACTCTTTATTCCCCGTGAGCCCTTAGTCCCTGCTCGCTACGGAGATCTGAAATTCCGGTGGCAAACATAAAACCTAGTCCCTTTTCTCCATATATTCTGCTGTGAGTTGCTGAGCAAGTCACTTCATGCTTTGTGTACTCCTCTCTCTATGTCTATCAGAATAGGATCATACCACCACCCAATAAAACTGTTTGGAACGTGAAATAAGAAACTAGATGCTAAATATCTAGTATAATGCCCAACACAAAGTTAGTGTCCAGTAAAAACAAAAAGTTATTATCATAGAAACATCTGTACTTGAAGCAACGCCCTGATTATCTGAGGTTTCTAAACCTCTGGAACATAATCCTGGAGTAAAAAGTATCTCTTTAGCACTTATAACTCTTATAACAAAAAGTTTTTAAATTAGTTAACTGATGACCCAATATGCAGGCACTAGGTCTTATTAATAAAAATAGTAATGATGTCAATATCAAGCATGTGCATACACTCTAACTTGAGAGTGTGCTCAGTTAGTAAGAGCAGAATGAAAAGAAGGAGACCAAACTCAAAGATGCAGATATTGAGTCTGAGGGGTCATCGGGAGGAAAAGCCCAGACATTCGGGGTGTTTCCTCTTACCCTGCAATTCCTCTGGCTCGGTTCTACTGTCTCTTCCCTCTCCAGTCTCACCTCTCTAACCCATTATCCCCATTATAGTCCATTTGATCTGCCAAAAATGTAAATGAGATCTTTTGATTCACCAGTTTAAAAACTTTTAATGGCTTCTCACTGACCTTAGGACAAAGTCAAAAAAGCTTGCTCATGGTTCAAAGAATATCCCTTTATAACCTGGTCCATAATCTGCCGCTATCCATTCCTTTGTGATCCAGACTCAACCAAGCCAAACCTCTTGCAATATCTTTGAGTTTCCTGTTTTCCCCTAGCCAAATGCTGCGCACGCTTCAGATCTCCAATCAGCTCTCTGAGACTCAGAAAAACCCTCACTGACCCTCTAGACAATGTGGATCCTCCTGTAAAATGGCCTATAGCTCCAACCAAGTCTACTCTTAGAATATATCTTTATTGTTCAATATCTTCTCTGCAGATTTCAAAATCCCCTAGATTCAAAGAAGATAGCCTGTGTCTAAGCGTCCAGCTCAGTGCCAGGTACATAATGTGATGTCTGACTCCTTACCTCTCTGTCTCAGTTTTCTCTAAGGCCAAATGATGTTGAAAACATCCATTCTTCCTGCTACACTGGGTTGGTGGGAAGATAAAAGGACACGTATGAGAGTGATATTAAAATGTCCAACCACTGTCCATGTAACAAATCTTATCCTTTTTTTTAAAAAAATAACATTAGAAAGGCAAATGTGAAGTGAATGATAACATAACTGAAGATTTTGAAAGGAAAGATTGACAAATAGAGAAAAATATCATCAGTTGGACCCTGAAAAATCTCCAAATTTCATGACAGGTGCAATATTATCTATATCTACTTTCTCTCTCTCTCTCTCTCTCTCTCTCTCTCTCTCTCTCTCTCTCCCCTCTCTCTCTCTCTTCTATATTGTGTTAATAATTTTTTTTTTGAAAACATCTTCCCTTAATTGCTAAATTCTTGTGAGTTTAAGGAGACATGAAATCCATATAGTTCTGAGTCATCTACAAGTAAATCATCAAAATCTGATTTAGCAATTACACTTTAATGCCCAGGAGATTTTGGAGTGATTTAAACAAATTCCCTAAAACCACTGTGTTTTTCTTCCTTCATTTAACCACCTCTCCAAATATAATGCCATGCTGAGGAAAGAAGCACCGCCCCAAATCGTATTACAGTAAATGCTAAAATAATGTGGAGACTGGAACTCATAAACCAAAAAATGACCTATTGGAAGTTTGAAAATTTGGTCAAATATATTACTGTCTCTCATGAACCTGAGTGAGGGGGACAAAACAGACTGTGATTCAGAAAATAACAAAATCATCCATTCAGTAAGTATTAAGCACCTATTATATACTAGGCTGTGAACAAGGAATACATTGACTCTATTCTTATGGGACTTATATACTAGAAAAGGAGACAGAAATCAACCTAAGTTATTTCATGAATGACATGTAGGCACTGTGAGCATGGAACATGGAAAGCTGATGTGATCTGGGAGGCCAGCAAACTTTATTCTGAGGAAAGAATATTTGTGCTGGCATCTGACTTTACCTTTATCCTAAAAACAATAGTTTTTAGTCATGAGAGTGATAAGAACTTATCTACATTTTATAAATTTATAAATTTATAAATTTTATAAATACTATCTGATGGGCTTTTAGGAGAAAGGACCATAGGCAGTGGTTAGTGTGGCAGGGTGGAGGCCACTGACAGGGACCACTAAGTCATCTTCTTCAAGTCTCAGTTTCTTCGCTTCTGTAACAGGGGTTACAATCCTTCTGCCTCTGTTGAAAAGTTGCTGGAAGGAACTGAGAGGACAATGGGAGGGGCTAAAGAGGTGGTAGGAGGGGCTAAATGAAAGTGGGAGGAACTCTGAGGATGGTGGAGGAGTTAAGGGGTTGATGGAGGATCTAAGAGGGGGATGAAGTAGCTAAGACAATTAAGAGTATGCAAATACTTCACAACCTGAAAATGCTGAGCACTAAAATTAATGGGAATAAAAGTTGCTTCATCGGTATCTTCTTTTCCACAAGGACATGAATAGTGTAATGGCACAGTCTCTCAGGGGCAACCTGATGAAGTATAGGGGTCTTAAACTTGTACTTGGAGGTGGGAGCTCAACATCCTTGAGATTTTAACAAAAGAGTTCTTTCCTTTGAAAAATGCTTAGTCTAAGACAACAGTCTGCAATCCTCACTAGTTTCTAGGCACCTGCACCATAATGTTGATCCATAGACCTCAAGTAGAAGTTCATGGTAGCAGAAGGCATTCAAGGCATCATAGTAGTACCTTTCTAACTTGTCAGACTAAAGCTCATCATAAAATATGCATTTTATATTGCTACCCAAGCGAGCAAAAGTTGCATGAAGTAATGTTAATGCAATACAGTACAATGTTTTCCATTCTCTCCTACTCTATTGTCTTCCAGCTTATTTTATTGCAGTTTTTTTCTTCATGTTTTTAAATGTTGACTATGACTCAATGAACTAAACCTAACTTGCAGTTTGAAAAACACTGTGTAAAGAATGACAAGCATACTTTTGAGTTTTGCCTGTCAATTAATTGTTGATATGATCTTGTAAAATAAACATCCTCTCTGAGCCTCAATTTCCTCAACTGTGAAATGGGGATAATAATGCCTACTTTACGGTTGAGAGAATTAAGGCAATAGCATGAGAAATCACTACTAGATTTCCTGGCACAGAATAGATGTTCAATAAATGGTAGTGATTATAAACGGAGGCTGCTAATGGAGGATTTATAGCATAGCTAAATTCCTCTTGCCTGAGGGGGAAAAAAAAGAAAGAAAAAGGGGGAAAAATCTCATTCATTTTCTACCCAGGGGGTCTTTCTATCTTCCAAATGTAGCTATTTGTTGTTGGGAGGGAACTAGGTCCAAATGCCTCTGTTTGCTGTGACAGGATTTATAAATAAGTAAAATGTTTCATCAAACATTTATAGTTGTGTGTGAGAGTCAAAAAAATAATAAAAGGCATGTGGGCTCAGGGTTTATTTATAGTGACTCCCTGTTTTCCCTCTCCACCACAATTTCACAGTTTAGCTTTCATTTGCTTGCGATTGTTCTTGGATGAACTTCACTTCCAAGCAGAAGGTATTAATTATTAAAACACAGACCAGGAAAAAATAGCCAACACTGCTCCCCCAAACAATGACAGGATGATGCAACAGAAGGGACCACCAGAAAGAAGGGCTTAGGATTGCCAGCATATGCTTTCCCACAGAACCAACTCCTTGGCAAAACTCATTTTAACAAACATTCTGTGGGTGCCTACTATGTGATGCTTGGGAGCTGCAGCAGTCATGGCGGGGGTGGGAGGGCAGGCAAAGACGTCAGAGATGAATTAGACCATTGCTAACTCATCTCCCAGTAAAGGGAGGGAACCTCCAGCCAAGGATGGAGGAGGCATGTGAGCATCAAACTACAACAGAAGGGCACACGTGCCTCTGCACGAAGTGCGCTGGGAATGGCGGCATGGAAGGCAGCTTGCTCTGGGGAGAGGGCAACTTTGAGACAGCCCATGTTAGGTTCAAATTCCTGCTCTGGCACATCCTGGCTCTGTGATCGTCGGCAGGGCACAGTCATCTCGCTTGTGACACAGCTATAGTAATAACCCCCTGGCAAAAGTCGTTCTGATTAAGTCTAAAAATACTTATGAACTGCTAGATGCACAGGGAGCACTCATTAAAGAGTAAATATTTAATAGTAATAATCTGGGCACATGTGTAGCACATAGTGGCTAAATAAATAACACTTCCCTTCCTCCTTTCCCTTGCTTGAGAGTATTGAGTCCAAATCGTACCTTTTTCTAATCGCTGCAACTGCAATATGCTTGTATATCACTGATATCTTCCCTTCCCCAGTAAGTGTATCTTCCTTACTCAACCCCAGACACAGTCTAGTGCAGAAATTGTCCTTTAATTTATTGATTCGGTACATGTTGTTCCTTAATATTGACTGAGCACCTGCTATGTGACAACACTGGTGCAGGCACTCGGGATTCAAAGAAGAAGAGAGACACAATCCTTACCTCATGGGGAAAAGATGGCAAGGAACACATCAAACAGGTAAAATTCAGGCTATGTCAGATGGTTCTAACACTACAGGAAAGAAATAAGACCTGGAACTGAAATGAGATTGCTGGGGAAGGGGGATGCTATTTAAAACCCACAGGTCTGGGGAGGCTAATGAAGAAAGTAACATCTGTGCAGAGACCCAAAGAAGTCACTAAGCAGCCAGGTGGGTGTCTAGGGGAAGAGAATCCCAGCAGAGGGAATGGCAGGTGACAATGCCCTGAGTTGAGGGCATGCTTGGCCTCAGACCATCTCTCACTTTGGCCTTTTGGAAGGAAGGAAGAGGCAGAGCCATCTGATTTTGCAAAAACACTCTTTTTCCACATGCTAATACAAGCAATGTGTTCCTACCCAGGTATATTTATCCAGTGCCTGCATTAGATTCCACAAATTCATTTATGAAGAGAAAGAAGTCTGGCTGTGTGCTCTGCCCCTGGGTACACATGAGGACGAAGTGTGGCTCTGGGATTGCCTCAAAGGAGATAGTGACTGCACTGTCACCACCAGCCACACCATTGTCAGGCCCTGAGCATTACAAGGATATAAGCTCTCAGCAACAACCAAGAGCACAGATTTGGGAATAATCTCTGACAACATTAGGGTCTTGTGGTAAAATTCAAAATAAGTACAGTAAAACCAGAAAAAGAAAAACTAAGAAGAGAGGTGGAATAGAAATGGTTCTTTTAGCCCAGTTAATTGAAATGCTCACTGGTATGCAGTGTTTGCCAGAGTATAAGAAAGAGAGTGAATGTCATGTACAAAGAGTAAAGGCGCCAAGGGAAACCTGCCTGTCTGGGTTTCTGGCCAACCTGTGTGACTTGGGAAAGGTTGCTTAACCTCTCTGTGTATGAATTTCTCCAAGTATAAAATGGGAATAATAATAGTACTTATCTCAAAGGACTTACATGGTAAAGCGAATTAATTCAGAGAAATGTTTAGTGCCGTACTAGCTTGGAGTAAATGACATAAAAATTAGTGTTTGCGAGAATGAATATATACATTTTAGTAAATTTGTAGAATAGAACACTACAGAACAATAAAAGAGAATGAATTACGAGTACCTGTAGCAACGTGGGTGACTCTCACAAAGATTTGTTGAGTAAAAAGAAGTCAGACAGAAAAAAGCACACACTATAGAAGCCCATCTACAGAAAGACTAGGAAAAACAACTAAAGGTAAAAGTCAAACTACTGGTCATTATTGAGAGGTGGGTATTGTCCAGGAAGGTACAAAAACGTAATTTTTAGGGATGCTGGAAGCATTCTATTCTAACACCTCTCACTTGAACCTTCTATGATGGCAGAATTGTTTATATCCCATGCTGTGTAATATAAAAGGCAGTGCACAATACAAAAAGTACATGTATGTGACCATCGAGTATTTGAAATGTGGTTGATATGACCAAAACACTGAATTTTTAAGTAAAATTAATTAAGTTTAAATAGCCACATGTGGCCACTGTATTATGAGGCACAGGTGTCATTCTCAGCCTGGATAGAGGTAACATGAGCATATATATTATTTTTTTAAAAACCAAGAATATGCTTAAGTTTTGTGCAAGTTATAGACTTTACTGTGTATGCATTATTCTTCAAAAGTTAGCTAGAATCATTCATTTGCCCATATTACCTCATATGGTCTTCACAAGCTCAAGGCAATGTTGAGAAGACAATCCCTATTGTGTCCACTTCTTCAGTGGCTAAACTGAGGCTTAGAGAAGTGGCTGTGATTTGTGAGTGGTCACGTAGAGTGTAAATAAATGGCAGGGTGGGTGGCAAATCCATCCAACCCCCTTCTCATGAATGGGAAAAGAGCAACACAAAATGACCTGCTGCGAAGATTCCATTCAATAATTCAGTCATTTAATACATGGTTTTTCTTGAGCACCTGCTAGGTGCCAGGCAGAGTTCTAGGTGGTTGAAATGGAACAGTGGACAACGCAGGGGAAAGCCCCATCTTCCATGGAGCTGGCACTAGACATCTTTGCACATCTCACAGTCTCACTACCATTTCAGAGTCCTTTACCTGAGATGACATGAGCCATATGGTATGAAACCAGACTCAACTAAGCATTTATCAGGTACCTATTTTCTGTCAGATAATCACGTTTGAATTCTGATTCTTTTTTGAGCCAACTAGCCTACTTGTTTTTCTGAGACCTAGCTCTTCCATTTATAAGATAAGGGATGGGATAAGATATACTATATATTAGAAAAATACTAACTAAAAGGAAAGCAAAAAGCATTATTAGCAATAAAGATATTAATTACTTAATGGTAAAAGATCAATTCTCTAAAAAAATAAAAATCTAAAACATTATTCACTTAGCAATGTAGCCCTAAAATATAAAAATCAAAATTGCAAGAAATAAGTGAAATTGAATAGTGTAGATTTTGAATGAAAGATTTCAGCACATCTGTCTCAGAAACAAACAAAAAAACAACAAAAGAAAACAAACAAAAACACCCCAGCATAAAAATCTTTAGATGTAGAAATTCTGATTAATAAAATTAACAAGTAGAATCTAATGGTTACACATGAAATCTTTGGTCTAATAATTAGAAAATACATGATGTTTCTCAAACACACAGAAACAATTTACAAAAAGGAGCCATGTCCAGGGAAATGAAGCAAACTTTAACAAATAACTAAGGATGGAATAGTATACGATCATGTTCTCTGACAAAATAAAATAAAATTAATATCAACGATAAAAAGCTTTTAAAAAGGTATGTTCAGAATTTTAAACAAGTGTTTGATATAATTGTTCAAATAAGAAACAGATAAATTTGAAAAATATTTAGAACTAAATAACAACATGCCCGCTACAGAGCAAAATTTGATATCTAGAGATAAAGCAGTATTTAGAAGAAAGTCAAACATTTAATACAAATATCAGTAAAAGAGAGAGTTTAAAAATTAATAAGCTAGGATTTTAATTCGAGAATTTAAAAAATAACAGAAATAACAAAGGATGTAGAAAGAAACAAGATAGCAGAAGTTTATGATATAGAAAAAAAGCACAGAATACCAACGAACCATAACTTAATTGAAAAATAATAAAATAGATATAACATCAACAGGATTGAAAGAGAAGATTCAAATAAACTCATAACTGGAATTAAAATGAGGATATGGTTATAGATATGGTAGAGATCTGAGATTTTTATTTATTATATATGTGTGTGTGATAAGTATGTATATCCATATGCGTGTGTATGTTTGTGTGTATATAAAAATCTAGATGCATACGGATATACATACTTATCACACACACATATACAAATTCATATATAATACTATTTGCTAAATATTTAAAAAATATTAAAAACATAAAATCTTATGTCCATGAATATGTCCAGGACAATTTAGACAAAAATCAGTGATTCCAAGAGAAAGCATCCAATATCAAAATTAAGTTAAGAAGAAAGAGACAATTGAAATAGCCATATAAATAACTGAATTAGGTAGACGGAAATGACCATCTAACGAGTAGACAAAAATATCAGGCCCAGGTAGATTTAAGCATAAATTGTAATAAACTATGAGATATCCACCGTATCATACAACAGTTATACATAAAAAAATTTTACATAATAGCATGATAGTATAAAAAGAAAGGCTAGGTAAACTCACATTTTATGTAGCTAGGATAATTTTGATATTAAAACTTGTCAAAGATATTAGAAAATGTGAGGATGTTTTACTAATAGAATATATATTAGTAAGACACTATACTCTATACAATCAGGTTAAAAAGGCAAACATGATCATCTCCTTGGTGATGAAATTTAATGAAACTTATCTCCTAACCATGATTTTTAAAATTCTTAATTACTAGGAATAGGAGAATTCCTTTACTTTCAAAAGCTTCCTAAATTTTATTATTCAGCTATCTATCAAAATCTACAGCAACATAATACATGATAGGGTTTTTAAATTCTTCCCTTAAAAGAATAACATGTTATATCATTATTTTTATGCAGTACTAAATTGGAGTCCCAGCCTATACGAGCAATAGGACAATGGAAAACAAGTACAAGATATACAAATTTGCAAAATAACTGTTAATAGTAAATTATATAATGTTTTTACATGGAAATTAAGAAAAATCTAGAGGCAAAGAGTAACAAAATAAAGAATCACACTTTCTGGATTAAAAATCAATGAGAAGCTAGTACTTCTGTATACAAGAAAACAACAATATAATAAAAATGAAAAGATATAATTTGCAATAGTCACAGAAGTGGTGATGCTCCTAGAAAGTAGATATAATAAAAAGGATGTGATATGAACAGAGAAAAATTTAAAACTCTATTTAAAAACATAAAAGGCCTACACAAAGAGATATATTATTTCATAAATGGGAAGTCTGAGTTTTGTGAATTTTGCAAATCTATCTGTGAATTCAACATAATCTCAATGCCAATCATAGCAGGACTTTTCCTAAGATTGGATAAGTTTATTTTAAAATTTGAATGGAAGAGGAAAAAGAATAACCAAGACATTTAAACAAGAACAATGACAGGGTCTTGCCCTATCTGATAACAAGATATTATAAAATATAATACTTAAAAGCAGTGTGTTACTGGAGCAGGGATCGATAAATAAACCAGTGAAAAGAAAATCAGAGCTCAGAAGCTGACCTGAACATATTCAGGAACCTGTCGTATGATGACCACAGTATTATAAGTCAATACAGTAAAGATGAACTCTTTAGAGAGTAGACAGAACAAGTAGCTCTCCATGCGAAAAAATAAAATCAATTAGATTTCTATATCATGCCATATAGAAAGAAATTCATAACTAAAGACCTAAATATAACAAGTAAAATCTTAAGAATTCAGAAGAAAATATAGGAGCATCATTGAGACATTAAGATAGAGAGAAATTTCCTCTATAAATTACAAGACGTATAAACTAGAAATGGAAAATTAATTTTGTAGCACTAAAATGAAAAACTTCAAAATGAGGAAATGGTTCTCTTAGCAAAGTAAAATGAAGTCATACATTGGAAGAAGAAATTTTCAAATGACAAGAGGCTACTTATTTTTTTATTTAATTATTATCAATAAGAAAAAAAAACCATTAGAAAAATGTGCAGCAGATATAATCAGAAGGTTGACAGAAGAAAAAAACAGTATAAGAATAGATGTTTAACCTGATTAGTAATCTCTGGCACACAAATCAAACTAGCACTGAAGTTACAATTTTATATCCTACAGATGGGCAAAATGTAAATCATCTGATAATAAGTTGTAGAGAATTTGGGAAAAGACTAGTTTATATATTTCTGGTGAGAGTGTGATGTTACATTTAAAACAAACAGGACAGTCTGAGTTATGATTGTGGATACTATATATGAAGTAAAAGTATAAACATTCAAATCTGAAGGATACACCAATTTTAGGGCAGGGAGGAACGGAATTGGTGGGAAGATGATTTAGCTGTGCTAGTCAATATTATATTTATATAAAAAAAAATCTGATGTATACCACAAAATATATTGGTTTTAATTTGGTAAGAATATGTGTATATTTTATCATTATGTTTATTGTATGGTTAAAGTAGCTCATAATTTAAAATAAAATAAATTTTAGGATGATTTTTAAAAAAGACACAATTCAAGAGAAAGAGCAATAGATATAAGGATATAAAGATGAAGCCAAGGGGAATGGCAGTACTCAAAATTAACACTTATAAAGTCCAGTACAGTTCCTAGAATTTCAGTCTCAAGTTAGATTCTGGGTATCTCAGCAGACAGCACAAAGAGGAGAAACTGGTTATAAGATCCAGATTTCCATAAAATTAAAATATCCATCTGGCCAGAGAACACAGTAAAGATGGATACTCTTGACACTGATTCCTGATACTGGTCATACTTTGTGCCCTGTGTAAAGTATTAAACAATATTCTCAACTAGACCCTCTCAGAAATTAGAGTGAACTTCAACAAGGGCTAATGATAAAAATAGTACCTATGTAGGCCATGCCACTCACTGTTCTAAACAGTTTTATGTTTTATAACTTATGTAATACTTACAACTAGCTTTATTTTCTTATCCCCGTTTTATGTATAAGGAAATTGAGGGAAAGGAGATAAACAGCTTACCTCGATTCTACTGCTATGAAGTGGAAAAGCCTGGAATAGAACTTAAACAGCCTAGCTACCCATTATCATGTATTAATGTCATGATAGCAAAGCCAGCTACAGAGAAGTAGTGTCATGATCTCAAAGTACAGCGGTCTGGTGTGCGGCTGTCTGAATGTCTGACTTTTCCAGCAACTGCACTTTCGGATCAACTAAACTTGTGTTCATTACTCTCGCTCATACCTGGGAACTTACGGATCGAATGACGAGGTTTGGGTCCCATTGCCAAGCAGTTGGAGACACTACAAACTTGGCAAATAGTTTTAGGGGAAATTCAAACATGAGCCCCTTCCACCACAAGAAAGCCCCCTAGACTGGAGAGAACTAATGATATATTCTCAGTCACTGAATCATGGATATAAATCCTCACTGCTGGGTAACCTGAATTTGGGAGGACTATGAATGTAATTCACACAGAGGGCACGGTGAGGAAGAGTTGTGTTTACAGTAGTGATTATTGTGATACGCAGCAATTTCCTAACCATTCTCTCAGCTTCTGTGCTTGTTCTCTGTGTTCTCTATGCTCCCCTTAGCAGTAGGAGGGACCCTTTCAGAAGCTAAACCTGAACTTGCCACCCTTAGCTTTATACCCTCCAATGGCTGCAAGTCATACCTAGAACAAAACCACAGCTCTTCACCATCACGTCTAAGACCCCGTGTGATCTGGGATCGTGTGAGGTCTCCAACATCTTCGCCTACAATTCTCCCTTCTTCTCACTCTGCTTTATCTCCACTGTGTCCCTTGTTGTTGGAACCCCTCTCAAAGCCTTGGAAGTTACACTCTCTGAAGGGCTGTCCTCTTTATAATAGCAGTGTTACACCCCTTCTCACTCTTTAATCCTCCCCACATCATCCACTTATCACTGCCTTGCATTAAAGTTCTTAGGAATGGGTTGCTGTGATTAATGTCTGTTTTTCCCTCCACCACCTCACTAGAATGTAAGCTCCTTGAGGATAAAGACTTATTTATTTTCATCATTGCTTTGTCCCTAACTCCTGAAATGTCCTGGCACACAGTAGGTGCTAAAAGATGTCAGTGAAGAGAAGGAAAGAAGGGAGGGAGAGAAATTAGTTGATTTTGGTCTTTATGACTTCTGGACACCGTTTTAGACACTTCCATGTGCCCAAGCTTGACATCATCATAGAGAAGATTGGCTTCGTCCCCAGCAATTAAGGACAAGAAAAGATGTGTGTTCAACACCAGGCGACATCGTAGACAGAAAGTGGCGGCAATTTCCCCAATAGCCCTCACTAACTGCTCAGGGGCAGGCTGAGAAGTGACAAGACTTACACCACGGAAAGCATGAAATCAAAAGGGCGAAGTTCTCAGGTCCCTGCTGGCCGGATAAGGGCTTCTCCAGTCCCGCTCAGCCTGGCACCAGACCCCTGGCACTTCGATCTAATTATCAAGGCCCCAGAGAAAGAGCAGAGAAGGGAATCAAAGTGCCAAGCACTGCAAAACAGCATCTGCAGTGGGAGAGGGCAGGGCCCAGCTGGGCTACACCAACTACGTGGGCCTTAATTAAGTTATTAGACACACATCGCTGCAGCCGGGGTGCTCCTGGGCCCACTGCCCACAGAGAGGGCTGGCTCCGTGGGAGGCTGATGACGGAGGATACTGACTGAGCTGCCTCTCACAGCCCTTTTTTTTTTCCTTTTTTTTTCCTTCTCTTTCTTCCTTAATTCTTTTGTAAGCAAGGTAAAGATGGATACTCCTCCACAAGAATAGAACAGATAACTTCCCTGTGCACAACCTTTTACAGTCTACTTTCCACATCATTAACTCATTGCTTTTGCTTATTCAACCAATATGTATTGAGGACCTACTGTATACCAGGAAGTATTCTAAGTGTTGGAGACAGTGTGTGTGAACAGATCTCAAATCCCAACTCTTGTGGAGCTTATTTCTACTTCAGAAGGGGCAATGCTCTATATGTATATACATATAAATGTATGCATGTGTGTAAGTGTGTGTGTAAAGTATATATATATAATTGATCCTTGAACAATGCAAGGGTTAGGATTAAGCCCCATACAGTCGAAAATCTGCACATAACTTTCGATTACCCCATAATGTACCTACTAATAGCCTATTGTTAAGCCTTACCAATAACATAGTCAATTAACACATATTTTGTATGATATATTATATACTGCATTTTCACAATAAAGCTAAAGAAAGGAAAATAATATTAAGAAATTATACAGAAGAGAAAATACATTTATACTAATTATTTAAAAAGTCCACATATAAGTGGACCTGCACAGTTCATACTGTGTTGTTCAAGGGTCAAATATATATGTTATATATATGTATTATATATAATGAGCTAGAGATGGGTGAGCCAGCATATCACCGCTTCCATTTCCCACATGATGGAACAGAGTCACCAAGAGGCACAAGGGACTACACCATTTGAGATGCCATCCTAATAGGAGACCCCATGGTCTGTAATCATAGTAAAAAGACCTGAGATATTCTCGTTGCTCATAAAATCTTCCTCTTCTCAGATGCCTCCCCTCCCTGCAGTTTCCCTTGCCCTGTCTCTCTCTCTTTCCCTCAGTGAATCAAGGTGAAACATAAGGACTTCAGAGATGGCCCCGCCCCCTGCTTGCAGCTTTCCAGGCTTGCTGGGCCAGGGCCGCTGCAGGGCCAGGCTGCCTTACTCTCTCCGTCACCAACCCCAGGTCTCTCATCCAGACTCCCTGAAGATCTGTCATTCATAGATCTGTTGAAAATCTGTGTTCAGGAACTTATCTTAGTCCTTCCTCCATCTATTTTGCTGTCTCCTTACCTCAAACACTTCCTTTCTCTTCACCCTTCTTCCTAAGGATATAGGATACAGGAAGTGAATGTTTCCCCAGAGATCTTTGGGGTCTCCTGAGACAGATGGGGAAACTGAGGTCCAGAGCAGAGTGCCTAAGCCAAATCAAATGACAGGGAGGGCCATTCCCAGACAAACACCGCGGTGTCTACTGGAGCATGCTGCCTCATCTCTCATTTGGATCGTAGAGGTGGTCTTCCATCGATCTCCCTGCCCTTAGTGTAATCTATATATTTTTTTGGAAGGCATGCAGTACAAAATCATTTCTCTCCCTGCATAAATATGCATGAGGCTGGCCTGCTTATGCGGCCACCTTAATAATCTTTCTGGGAAGAAAAATATCTGGACATGGAAATCCCTACTTAAAAGTTTCAGTCCCAGTCCAGTGCCCTCCAGATACAGTCCTGTGAGCTGGCCCCTAGCCTCCTCTCCTGCCTGTTGTTCCTCGGCAGGTCCCCTTTCTCCAGCCACTCTGGATTTCTTGCAGTTCTTAGAATGTCCCCTTCTTTCTTGCCTGCCTAGGGGCCTTTGCGCTTTTCCTCCCCCTACCCCTGGGCAAACTGATGAACTTCTTATCTTCGAGATTCAGCTCACATGTCAGCCCCTGGAGGAAGCATTCCAGGCACACTCAGCACATTTAAATACTCTTTTCTGTGTGTTCCATAACACCTATTCATACCCCTATTCCGGCACTTTCCCAGCAATAATGAATGGACCGCTCGCTATGCACTGATCACTGCTCTAAATACCTTACATGGAATATCTCTGTCTCCACAGTGATTTTTAATCTGGGCATGTTCACCTTCCGATTTCAGAGATGGGGAAACTGAGGCCCAATAACTTGCCCCAGGTCACAGAGCTGGAGAATATAAGAACTAAGATTGTACACTGGCCACACTCTCAAATATATGTCATCTTGCTAACGTAGGAAGGAGGCAAGAGAATTAAAATGTGAATCAAGCCACTATCAGAGACTGCAAGGTGCTGATCAGCCCTCTAGCCAGGCGGACACCTTCAGAACGAAGGAAGATTTCTACTGGGATTGCTAACAGCCCATTCCCCACACCTGTGAAGGGAACATGAACCAAGAGTCATTCCTTGTGGCTAAAACCATTGGGAACCTATAGATGAAAGGCTGGCAACTGGCAGCAGGCCTTTCACTCTACATATTCTTACCTTTTCATGCTACATACTCTTCCCCTTCCTCACTGTAAGTCCATGTCAAAGGAAATGAGAACTAAAGACTGACATATAAACTGAATTCCCTAAACACCTCTCAGTGCCTTTACCCTGTTTCTCTCACTATCCTCATCTCTATTGTCTCTGTTCCTCTAGGTCCCTCAGTGCCTTTACGCTGTCTTCGCTCTCTCTCTCATTGTCTGCCATGAGAGGAGACCACACTCTGTCTGTGGAGTGTTACCCACTTTCTAATAAAATTTCCTTTTGACTCTCTAACTTTGGCATGTGTGTTGAATTCTTTCCACACTCTCTGCCAAAGGACCCTCTTCTTGGTGCAGGGCTTGCTCTCCTCCACCAACTCGGGGGAATTTGCCCTGTCCTACATCACTGTTGTGATTACCTGTCTACTCAAATCTCTCACATACACAATGAACTTGTGAGAGACGGTGATACCCGCAAACCCAAGTACTTAGCACAGTGACTCGAGTCTCTGCATGGAGTGTGCAGTTTGTAGATGGCTACTGAATGAATGAGATACTTCTCTCTCGCTTTTTAAAAACTTTTAATAGCATGCTAGATAGCTGCAAGGTGTAGTGGCTAAACACACAGACTCTGAAGTGAGACAGACACAGACACAGGTCCCAGTCCTTGCTCTTAGCACATCTTAGGGCCTGAGTCCCATTTTTACTGGTCTGTACAATGGGGTTCAAGATGATACCATATAGGAAAACCATGAGTAATAAATAAATGCATAAACAGTGCATAGAATAGTGCGTAGAATTCAATAGATAGAAGATACTCATTAAGTATTTGTTATGATGGTCGTTATCACTCCACATGTTCCTTCTCTTGCCAGTTCTCTTTCTTCTCATGTCTCACCTTAATCAAGAGGCATGTCCTCTCAGCAAGACTCCGCTGGGGTCTGAAGACTGAGAGGGAAGCAAGTCAGCTCTGGCCCTCTAAGCCCACCACCCCCCTCCCCTCACTCCACACTGCCACCTTCCAGCTGTGAAATAGAGTCCCTGCTCGACTGGGCCCCAGAGCTGTCAAGGGACTGCCAATTTCACAGTTCATGAGACTGCTACCCCCGCCCCATCCCAATTAATATGGTGCCAGCGACCATGGGCAGGGCCCTGACACCAGTCACATGGCTCTCTCATCCTCTCCCACCATAATGCTTCCTGAGGAGGAGCGAGCTAGCCAGCCTCATGCATATTTATGCAGAGACAGAAATGATTTTGTACTGCATGCCTTCCAAAAAAATAAATAAGATTTCACCCAAGTCCCGTGCCTTTCCCTCCATGAACTCAGCAGGCTTCAGGGAAGAAACACGCACACACACACACAAACACACACACACACACACACACACAGAAATGTGAAACACTGAAACACTTCATACCACTTATCTGAGCACAACATTCTCATGCCAAGGATGACCCAGGGAACACAAGATATACTAAACCCTGAAGCATGGATGGGGTTATCTCAAAATTCCTCCAGTTCTACCCTGTAACCCTAGAGGGGATTAGAACAGATTAGGTCCAAATTCAGCTGGCATGCGAGGCCAGCCCCAATACCTCCTGAGTCACTGCTCTCCACTCCCGCCATCCCTCAGCTCAGACACAGGGGCTCCCTCTTCCCTAAGCAAACCAGAATCGGCTCCTGTGATATTCTCCCTAGTGGGGCTGGAAGAAGTACCCTCATCTCAGGTAGAACCTAACCCTTCCATCACACACATGTAACCTCTAGAAGCCATTTCAGCTTGCCGTGCCTCGGTTTCCCCATCTATCGCTGATCCAATCTCCCTCACTGTTTGCTAGTCACACTAGCCTCCTCAGTCATCAAATCGGCCAAGATTTTTCTTTGCAAAAGTCACTTCCTCTGTTCTTCAGCTCTTCATTTGGCCAAACATCACATGTCCTTCCGGCTTCAGCTTAAAGCTTCCTTCCTCAGAAGGGTCTCCCTGTGCAGCCAAGCACCCCTTTTTCTCTCCCAGAACACTCAGCACATTTCCTTCCTGAAAGCTTTGTGTCAAATTAGTAATTGCGCGATAACTGGTTTAAGGTCTCAAGTCTGTCTTCCCATAGAGAGTGACATCCGTGAGGGCAGGGGCCTTGCCGGTTACTTCCACTGCTCTGCCCTAATGAGTTTCTGGTAAATGAATGTGAGAATTAGATAAAGTAGCATAGAAAGTACCTGATCTGTTTACAGAGGACTCTCAACAATGGAGCCTTTTCTTTGTAAAAAGCACTCTTTTGAGCCCTGTGACGGGTCTTAACTTATTTAGTCCAACAGCATCTCAGGGATGCACACGCTGATTTCCCTCATTTTGGAGATAAAGATAGTGAAAGACAGGAGCATTTACTCATTTGTCCAAGGTTATACACCACTAGTAAATATCAGGAGTTAACCAGGACAGCCTAGCTCAGGAGGACACATGCCTAATCAACATGCTATAGAGGGATTTTAGTTTTATTCTACACCTTCCCTCTTGGAGCTTTCTCAGCCTTAAATACCCTGGTTGAAGGCTCCCTCCCCCACAAAGTCTTTCCTGATTTGCCAGCCCCACTCTCCTACTTCTGGAAAACCACATACCCCTTTCCTCAAACTCATGCATGGGCAATTAAGGTTACACAATGTAGCCCTTGAGATCAGGATCATCTCTACCACCTTCTGGCCCTTTTTAGAAGGGGCAAACTTCATTTTCTTAGGATGAGAGGAAAGTTTCTGCTATTAAAGGGGATATTTCTCACAGTACAGAAATTGCATTCTTCTGCATGGTCTTACAGGGAGACGATGAGATCCCAGGACTAAACCAACCCACACCCAGGAGTACCCTCCCCTCTTAGAATACCAATTTCACCTTCCTCCTGAGATACCGACAGAGCTGAAAAGTGTAGAGATGTCACAGTGCACCTGATTATGCATAAATAGTCAGGCTGAGGTCTGAGAAGGAAGAAGACTCAACCCAGGCCACATGGCATGCTGAAGAAGGAGCCCAGGCTTCCTCATTCCCACTCAGTACCCTTCTCTTGGTCTCCCACTGCTTTCTCTGCCCCTAGAAGGGCCATAGGTACAACACACAGTCACTGCCAAGGGCACAGCTGGGTAGGACTGTGCTGTGCTGAGCTGCCTCTGTGTCCACTGGGCAAGGCTGCTTTCCTGGGGTGATGAACAGCGCCAATCAGGTGGTACTTAACATAATTATAATGAAGTGGCTACATCTGGTCTCCAAAGGCTTCATTCACAAGGGAAATGATGAGGAAGTGTTATTTTTCTCTGATAACCTCCTTGGGACATTTACGGAACAGTTCTGGAGCCAGGAGGCTATAAAAAGGGGCTCGAGACTGGTTTCTGAAATGCCTTAGCCTGGTTAGAATGCTAGTTGCTGGTGTCCTTGTCCCTTCTGCATAGTTTCTGTACAAGGAGGTATGGGGAGATAAGGGTTTGCAAGAGTAAAGTTCTTCCTCTCTTCCTCTTAAGATCTACTGTTTTTTTTTTAGACCTTCTTCCCCTACAAGTAAACCATTAGTCATGCCAGCTAGGCATATGGCACTGAGTCCTGGCTCAACTTCAACTGGTCCCAGGCCATATGAGTATCCATAGCCCCAGAATTCTAGTGAAAGGGGTAGAAACAAAAGAAACTAGGCGTGTAGACCTGCAAAGGTCCGAGCTGATGGTTACATAGATGGGAAGACTGAGGCTGAGGAAGGGGATATGATTTTCCCAAGATCTTTAATACTTATGGTGAGTGACCTCTGCACCACGCTATTCATATATTACTAAATTTCATTCTCAAACCAACCCTAGGAGTCGGACATTATTATTAAACCAGTTTCATGAATGAGGGATCAGAGATTTAAAGAGATTAGTTAACTTGACCAAGATTGAAATGCTACGTGGGTACAGGATTCATATCCAAGTTTGCTCCATTCTAAACCCATCATCCTATAGCTGGCCACATCCCAGAAATCCCTGCTGTTATGGTTTTACTTTGGTTTCTAAACTAGTGTGTCTTTAACAATTTTTGTAAGTTAAAAGTTGGTTAAATCCCACCCTCTTTTACGAATACTGGCTGGGTGCTCAATATTGAAAGGAATCCTATTGTAAAAGCTTTTGTTTCAGATAGAAACATTTAGGAAAATAATCTGCCACTCCCTGATTTATCTCTTTGCTAAACTGAGCTATTCACAAACCAGGTTCTTCTGAAGCGAGGCACACCAGTCCGGCTCTGAGCAGATGGACTCCCTACTGTTCTGGACAGGATATGATGCTTTGAGGGTTTGTCATACCCAAAGATGAAGAGCAGCTGCAGGTGCTTCATAGCCAAGAGGGTACCTCGGCTGGGTACTCTGAGACTCCACCATCCTGGCAGAGCTAAAAGGACCAGAGCACCAAGACTGAGCAGAGGAAGACAGCACCAGATTAGCTTATGGATGGTGGCATGGCCTGGTGTGAGGATTTGCCCATTAGGACATTCAATACTGAATAGGACAAATTTTCTCATGGGGTGTTTGCATGGAAGACACAAGAAGATAGTCAGAGACAGAGAGAGCATATCTCATGAGGAACAGACAGCAGCAGAAGCTGTGAGGCAGCAGAGGCCATGGACACACACAGGTTAGACAACAAAGAGAGGTCACTTCCAGATGAGGCAAAAGAGGAACGGAGGGAGGGAGGGAATTCTTGAATTTAGCGGAACCACCTGAGGAAGAAACAAGGTACCAATTCGTGTCATCCCCTAACAATGGCTTTTTCTCCATGAATCTGCAACCGTTCTATGATCAACCCTGGTCCCTGTGTTTTCTAACAGACCTAGGTACAAATCCTGGATTTAACACAATAAATGTACCTGATCCTGGGCATGCTACCTGAGCTCTCCCACTTTGGTTTCCATACTTGCAAAAGGGGGCCATTAGAGGTATTGATCACACTATTTTTTTAGAGGATTAAATGTGTACATTTTTTTAATGAGCTAATCACAGAACTTGGTCCATATAGCCTAGCTAATATCAATCCTATTGCAAGTAAAAATAAATCCTCATTAGCCGAACCAGTCTATCCTTTGAAATCTGAATAAGCTGAATGAAAATGCTCGATATCAGTCATTCATTGGGTCATTTACTCATTTAGCTTATTCATTCATTCATGAATTATTTATTTGCTGTCTGCTCTGTGCCAGGCAATATTCTAAACAACAAGCATACAGTATTGAACAAACTAGACAAAATACATAAAGAGAAATGCACAATAGATGTACAGATATGTATAAAGGGTCAAATGGTGATAAAAGCTATAAAGAAAAAGAGTAGAGGGTTAAAAAAAAAAGAGAGAGAGTGTGATGTGTGTGCATATTATCATATTCTATTTTATTTGGGGAGGCCAGGGATGACCTCAATCGCAAGGTGACTTCTGAGGAAAGACCAAGAGGGAGAGAGGGAATAATCCATGCAGGTATCGGGGAAAAGAACTACGCAGGGAGAGAACAGCAATGCAAAGGCCCTGAGGTATCTCTGTTAAAACGGATCCTTATTTAAAAATAACAATGCAAAAATAACATCCTATGCTTGTGTTGCACACTAATTTTCAAAAAGCATTCAACCTCCATAATTGTTCGGTTCTCCCATATTCTTGTGAAATTGGCATCTCCATTTTATCAATGTGACTACTTCGGCTTAGAGCAGGGATTTCTCATCCTTGGCAACACTGACCTTTGGAGTTGAGTGATCCTTTGCTGTGAGGAGCTGTCCTGTATGCTGTAGGGTGTTTGCTGATCACTGGTCTCTCCCCCAATATAGAGCAGTCAAGAAAAAGAAAGGAGAGGTCCATTGCCCCATTCTTCTGTCATTGCTGGATATCCAGGAAACTTAGTGGCCAAGAACTCTTTAGAAACCTTTAGACTCTTGTCCTACAAGGGATGTTCACCACCTTACAAAGAGGTCAGTGACAGTGTTGACACTCGAACCCAGGGCTGTCAATTCCAGAGCCTACATCTTGAAAGTCGAACGGGAGCCAGGTAGCTAGTGGGGATTGTCCGCATGCAGGTCTGTGGCCTCTCTAGCCATGTTCAGTGGGTTGCATTGCATTTGCATTTGTGAATATTCCTGGAGCCTCAGAGCTGGCCCTCAAGGCTCATAACCCCTGTGTCCTCTTTGCTCCACATCTGAGACAGTGGGTTGGAAGATATTGCCCGCCAGACATCCTATGTCTCTCAGATAGGTGCCCTCCACCTCCTGAGCAATGTCTGAGAGAGGAGACTACAAACAAGAGGCAGTAAAAAAGAAAGAAAGAAAGAAAGAAAGAAAATGCTTTGACAGTGCCCAGGGGATGGCGCTGGCAGAGCTGGCTCAGTAGTGACGCTGTCCATCTGACTCTTGAGGAGCAAATAGTCCCTTTGGTCAGGAATTCATTCAGTTATTCATTCATTCACTCATGCATGCATGCATGCATTTTATAAATTTTAGTAATCTCAGATGTACAATGTGTCAGGACAATGGTCCATATGCAGGATTTGGATAGAGAAAAGCACCTCTTCAGAAGGGGTATGGTAGAAATGTTAAGATGACATTGGCTGGAAAGTTAGACAGACTGTATTAAAGCAAACATCTCCACCACCTCCGCCTCCCAGTACAGACATGTACCTAGTATTAATCTTTTATGCAACCACAGATAAGCTGCTTCCCCTCTCTGGGCCTCTATTTGCTGAGTACGGTGAGCATTTTTACATAATATAACAATAATAGCTTTTGTTTATTAAGTCAAAACACTGCGCTAAATATTTTACACACCATAATCCCCTTTAGTTCTCACAAGAATCCGGCAAAAAGTAATCCCATTTTAGAGATGAGGAGACCGAGACTCAGAGACATTAGTGACTTGTTCTGGATTTTACACTTCGTAAACTATAGAAGTGAAACTTGACCCTGGCGTGTCTGATTTGAGAGCTGGGCTTAACTACTTTCTACTTGCTGCCAAAGTTCTCAAAGGTCTCTTAGCCTCTGATCTGCTGCCAGCCTCTGTCTGGCTGGAAACCCACAGGTCAAGGAGTTTGGAAGAGAGAATGATGTCCTCTCCTGCTACCAACCTTGGCATCCCTTCTCTTTGTACCAATGAGGAGTGGATACGCATGTGTTCTGGAAGGTCCTACAGACCCTAATGTCCTCTCACCTTGATACAAAATAGGTGAATTTATTGCTCCTATGGGCTTCTCTGTCCCCACTGCTCAGAGAGCAAGGGCCATCTCAATTCCTCTTTGCTCTGTGATAACACTTGCGTTCGAGAGCCCACAGGGACCAGGGAGAACTTAGGTTAAAAAAAGTGCATCGGGTGGTGTCTGTGTTGAAATGGAGGGGAGAGCCCTCCGAAGAAGGTAGCCCCCTCCGTTCCTGCCAAGTGCTGGAAGACCTAGGGCTCCTGGATCCTCCAATAATCAAGTAAGACAGAAATGTGGAGTGAGGTGTGAAATTTCCTGATTTATAAATATTGACAGCTTAACTGAAAAATGTAAAATGTCCTCTGTATGCAGACAAAACAAAACAATACGAACATAGCTGGGGGCTAATTTCTACCCACGAGATTCTAGCCTGCAATGTCTTTTCTCTGGTCTCCCTGGCATCTTCCCTTCCCAATGTCAACTCCATACCTAAATCACCCCTTCTCATTTAGCCCTAATTGCCCACTACCTTTCGAAAAAATGACTTCCCTGTTTTCCAATGGTTTCTCATCTCACTCACAGCAAAAGCAAATATAGTTACCTATCAGGCCCTATGTGACCTTTTTTCAATGTCTCTGTGACCCAATTTATTCCAGTGCTCTCTTCCTCACAGTGCCTCTCCCTATTCCATAAACACTCTCAACACACTGATACCCCAAGGCCTTTGCATTTGCTATTCCCTCTGCCTGAAAAGTTTTTTCTTCAAATATACAAATATCTAATTTCTTCATTACTACAGATTGGTCCTGAAATATCACCTTATCCGTAAGGCCTTTCCTGAGAGTCCTAATTCCTTACTTCTTCTATTTCTCCCCCGTTACAATAATTGTGATTTGATATTATATTTGTATAACTTTATAGATATATAATGTAATTATATATTGTTAATTCTTATAATATATATTTACAAGATATTTATATTTGTGTTTCATTATATATTTTTATATAATTTTTTTCTTCTTCATTTGTTTACAATCTTTCCATACTAGCAAGTGAACTCAATAGAAATAGACTCATAAATATTTTATTCATTGCTTTATCCTCAGTGCCCTAAATAGTCTGTGACAAGTAGTAGGCACTTAATTAAAGCTCGTTAAATTAATGAATTAAAAAAATAAAAAATAAATGTTTCTTTATTTAATAAATGTTTACTGAGCTAACATATATCTTATGGTATATATTAGGGATGTTAAGCTAAATATATATCAAGAACTATAAAACATTCAGACCATTTGACCCAGTAATTCCACTCCTGGGAATATATCCTGAGGAAATAATACAAAATGATGAAAGACAAATATAAGCCCCAAAATATTTGTTGCTAATAAAAACAAAATATCAGAAAAAGGGGGTGGGGAACAATTGAAATGCACATCAATAAATTATGAAGTAGTTAAGAATGATGACTATGTTGAAATACTTATGGAATATTCAATAAAAATGTAAGCTATAAAATAATATAAATTTCCAATTTTTAATATGTAAAAGAAGATAAAAATAGAAAAATTGGTTAAAAAAAAAGTTACTGTGACTATTTGATGAGGTATTCTGAAAAATACTAATTTTACTTTATTTTTTAAGTTCTCTACAATGAGCACATATAAGCTTATAATTAGAAAGTATTAGGACGAATAAACACCAATCATAACTGTGGGTAAGGATGGAGATGTATTGCATGCCTGAGGTGGGTGAGGATATGGAAATCAGAGCAAGCTGGGTCCCGTGGGAGAGGTGAGGCTGAGCTGCCAGGACTCTCTGTGTCACAGTCAGGTCCCCACTGGATGATTTCCAGCCATTTCAAGGGAGACCAGGACAGGCAGTACAGAGTCCCCTGACTGCTGGGAAATTGCCCCAGCTCTGATCAATCAGGAAACAGTCTCTTCAGCCCATGACATTTATCAAACCTCCTTTACCCTCATCTGTCAGTGTGTGGTGAGGCTGCCTTGCTGGGCACAGTCTAATCTAGTCAGAATGCCCCGAGGGTCCCCAGAGACAAAAAGGAGGGGTGCTCTATGGGAGCAAGGAGGAAGGGGAGACAGGGAGATAAAGAGAGGATCATGAGGGAAGACGGGGAAGAGCAAATGTTCAGAGAATGCCCGTTTGTTTTGCTATCGTGGCAATTAATGCTGGGAAGTGACATTTTTAAGGGGCTCTGGTGACAGTTTTAGTGACATTCCTGTTTGTGATTGCATGACAAATCTCTGTCTATAGCTTATTTTAGAGAGTGTGGAGACGGCTCAGAGGATGGCTGTCTGGAGATGACCAGCTCCTGTCTATTGGAGGCGGTGCTCCATCCGGCTTTGCCAAGCCCGAGCACTTAGGTACCAGGGCCAACGTCCAGGATGGAAGGGGCCTGGGGAGTGAAGCCAAAAAGACTTGCTGCAGAGTTGGGGTCTGGTTTTCTATTACATGGTATATTTAATCAGAGCAAAAATGAACTTTTTATCATTCTACAAGTGATCAGTCGGAGTTAAAAGAAAAAATATTCTTAATTCCGAATACTTTCCAGGCTGGCTAGTTCTAAGGAATTTATTTTTTCAACCATAGATTTTGTCCCCCTTTGTTTTCTAAGAAGTACTAAGAGAAAAATGGAGTGGAAAGAGATTAAATTGAAATTTTACAATCTGAGAATTAGAAGGGATTACTTAAGTGGTGTCTAATCTCCGACCTTGCTACGCCATCTTTGACAAATGGCTACCTAGTCCTATTTGAATACTTCCAAAGACGAGGAGTTTCTGATCTTTAAAATTAAGAGGAAGAGGGCAATGCGGACATAACAAATTGTTTGCAAAATGATATTCAGGATGCTGCAGGATAAATATAAAGTGGCAAAACAAAGAGAGTAGTGAACTTGAACTCGTGAAATGTTGGTTTAAGTAGAGCCTCACCACCACAGTCGCTGTGTTGTGGGGTGAGCAGTTTAATTTCTCTGAGCCTAAGTAAGACTCCTTGTCTCTCAAAAAGGTTCGACAGCACACAGAGCTTATCATATAATGTTTATAATGTCATTCTATAAATGTTAAAGGGCTGTATAAAATAAAGTGGCTATTAACTGTTTTACTCCCCCTCTAAACCGAGCTTCTAGGAGAAAATGATTTCCCATTTTGCTTTGTATCTTCCGCATTAAACACAGTCCTTGCACATAGTAGGTGCTCAGTAAACATCTGTTAAATGAGGAAGTGAATGAGTGGATAAATGCCTGAGTAGTGAGGGAGAGGGGTACCCAAAGAGGAGATGTAGGAACTGAAATGTCAGCATGTCTCTCTGTACAAACAGCAGATGAAGGTGCAGAGGTGACAGAAGGTAGAGGGAAGAGAAAGTGTCCAAGAAAAGAAGACAGAGGAGACACAAAGGGTCCTTGGGAAGGTCAGGGTGAGCAGTTTCAAGAGAAGGTATGGAGAGGATGGACCAGTGGGCCAGAGGGCTGGGCAAAAGACACCAATGAGTTGGCCACAGAGACAGTGTGAATAAGACATAAAGCCGTCATGTGGTCTTTGCCTATCCAGGCGCCACTGTTAGTGCCTCCATCAGCGCTTGAGTCCCTTGGGTTTTATTCACCCTTCAGATCTCTGGGTAAGGAGTACATCTAGGAAGATATCACAGACCCAGTGATCAAGGGTCTGTCCCCTGAGGACCTCCCAGCACAATATAGCCTCTCTAAAGCTTGACAAGTCTTTGAAATTCAGGTTATGACCCATTCACAAACTGTAAAATCAATTCAATGGTTCACACCAGCATTTAAAAGATGACATAGAAAAGAACAGAAAATGCCAGAGCACGCTATATGTAACAAGGTTAAGTATTCTTTTGCAAAACTTATTTTAGAGGCACACACACACATTTGCATGCATATATGTGGGGCCACTGCAAAATATATTTCTCATTGTGATTGGTGTTCAACATTTTTGATAAAATCAGCTCTAAGAGACATAGCTGACTAGCATCTAAGCCCATGTCTTACTTCTCCTGATCAAATAAATGGACAGGATTAACTCTTGTTGTATTATCTTCAGAACACGCTTGGGTTTAGGAATCAGGCAAAGCTGTGTTCAAATTATGGTTCCATTACTTTAGCTGTATAACTTTGAGATGATCTCTACATTTTTATAAAGATTTCTGCCTTATAAAATGGATGACACACCACTGATTTAAAGATACTAAACGAGGTTTACACAATACAGAAAAAGGGGAAGGAGTCCATGCAGAGGTTATCAGCCTGTGAAAAAGCTCTAAAATACCTATAAATCCATTCATCCATTTAACCATTCTTCCATCTACTGACCCAACACATGTTATGTGCCAGTTACTCTATTAGCACAGAACAATAGACCTGGTACACAATCTTATGGAACTCTGAGTCCAGTAAGAAAATTAAAATATTTAACAAATAAATTTAAATAATAAAAAGTAGTATTACAGAAACAAATAGAGTTGCCAGAAGACAAAAGAAGAGAACTCATAGAGAAAAGAGCTTTGTCTGACAAGGTAGGAGTTAAGCTGAAACCAAAATGATGGAAGGAGTCAGCCATGACAGATGGAGGAAAGAGAAGAATTCGTCCAAGCACAGATAATCATGGCATATGCAAAGGGCGTGTGGTGGAAGTTGGCAAGTTTAAAAAACAGAAAGGAGAACAGCTCCGTTGTGGTTAGAGCATAGAGGGTGAGGGTCAAGAGCACTGAGAAGTCTAGAAAAACTGTAAGCATGAGACTGTATAGCCAGAGGTATCACCACAGAGTGGCTGCTGTGTGTAGAGTAAATGAGGAGCTGATACACACAAGCAGGAAGGTATGTGAGGATGAGGTGTTCGGGGGAGGTCAGGAAGAATGATGTGGCCTGAAGAAGGGATGGACGGGCAGGAGGTGAGGGGCTAGAAACTCAGGCGAGAGCCTCTGTCTGAATTCAGAGATAAGGCATTGAATGAGCTGTTGACTGTGAAAGAGCTTTGACATTTTAGAGAGCAATGCCCAAGGACGACATTACATGGCATTCACAGGGGCTGTCAGAAGGGTGAGTTAATAAACAGCTTCTCAGTTCTCTGTCACCCTAGAGTGCTTTATTGACATCAAACATGAGTTCTCTGTACCCTTGGGGATCACTCAAAACGCTCTGAAAAACTGGGATCTCCCTGTTGCAAAGTCCCTTCTGACAATTTAGCTTAGAATTACTGTATAGCAGCTTCCTGCCTTGGAGAACAGATGTTAATTACCTCTTTTCCTTTCCAGATTCATGGGTGAAGTAAGCTCATGGTCGCTGAGCTTTAGCTATCCATGGAATTGAGGAGCTGGGTGCCTTCCCGAGGATCATGAAATCAGTGTGGTGTGGTGTGCTCACAGCCCAGCTTGGCCCCTTACTATGAGAGCTCTCATGCTACAGTTTGAACTTGGCTCTGCCACTTTCCGGCTGTGTGACCTTGGACAAACTATTTAAGCCTTCTTTGTTTCAGTTTCCTGCTCTGTAGAGTGGGGGCAATATTAGTGTATAACTCATAGGGTTATTGTGAGGTGTAAATGACATAATTCATGGAAAGTCCCCAGAACAGTGGTTATCACTCAGGAGAGGTCAGCTGTCGTCATCAGCAGCAGCACTGGTTTCCTAGCCAGCCTTCCCATTTGCTTTCCCTTCAGGGTTAATTACAAGTGGCTCAATAAAGGAACGTATAGGGCAGCAGTTGGGCTCTTAGAGGGGCAGTCCCTTCCTCCCCATCCTCTCAACAAATGTCCCTTTCACCCAGAGATATTCTGGCCTGTGGTCCTGAACAACAAGAGGGTTTAGCCCTACAGGCCCCCTGTCTGAGAGATCGTGAGCCCTCCCTATCTGTCATGGTGGGCCACTGCGAGTGTACAATGCCATTTCTCCTTCCTTCTTCTACTCTAGGTCCTGAACTGAAGCAGGGGAGCAAAGACAAGCTTTTATTCTGCGTCGCTTCACCAAAAGAATCCCAGCTCAGGGTAACTAGGAGGACTGACTTTTCACAAAGAAAAGAACTGAGACCAATGTTATTTAGAAAAATCGAAAGAGAAAACTGCACATATAAAATGATGATAAGTATACAGATGAATACCAGAAGGGTCTACAATAATATATGAATAGATGATGTGAAGGGTAGAGGGTAGTTTGTGT
Organism: Pteropus medius; assembly: GCF_902729225.1. NCBI lineage: Eukaryota > Metazoa > Chordata > Mammalia > Chiroptera > Pteropodidae > Pteropus > Pteropus medius. The sequence goes on along the minus strand of NW_024342647.1, from coordinate 4,097,664 downwards.
GGATCGGTGTGGGAGAGTATACGTGGCCACCCCCACCCTTGACAGTATAAGACGATTTTTTTAAATGCATAAATATGGCAGTACTTAGCGAATTTACAAATGTATAATTTGTAATCACAAACGTGCAATGTGTGCCCTTTGATGCAGTGATTATGCTTTTAAGCATCTGTCATACAGATATAGGCCCACATTTTGCAAGTTATATACATGTGTGTCTGTACAAGGATGTTTATTGACTTGTTATAAATGCAGAAAATTGAGATAATGATCAACAACAGGGGGTAGTAAAGTAACGTTGGTGAGTTTTGTATGTTCATATTCTGAGATCCTATGCAGCTTTCAAAAAGAATAAGATAGACGTGCAAGGCTGATATGGAAAGATGCTTTTCATAAATTGTTTGGTAAACTATCAAATTGCTGCAGAATGATAAACGTGGCTAAGATGCCCCCATTGGTGTATATCTAGGTTCAAATATATATAACATGTACACACAGTTCACAAATGTGTACATTGGGAAATGCTAAAAGAATGTGAATCAAACTATTACAAAGGATTAGCCTTGGGGTCCTGTCAGTGGGATAGGATGGAGAAAAAGGTAGGACTTTTAGTTATTACTTTACACAATTCAGACTTCCTTTTTTTCTTTTCCTCTCTTTCTCTTACCTTCCTTCCTTCTTTCCTTTCTTCCTTCCTTCCTTCCTTCTTCCCCAGCCTTCCTTCCTTCCTTCCCTTCCTTCTCCCCTCCCTCCCTTTTTTCTTTCCTTCACTCCTTCAATTAAAAGAGCATGCATTTCACAATAATAAAATAAAATTAAGAAGACCCAATATCCATTCAGCCATCAACTACTCAATCCCTTGATAAAGTAAAAATTTGTTATTATAATGTCCTTGAGCTTCCATGCATAACATTCAGGGAAGGGAAATATATATTTAAAGATGGATAAGAAAACATTGGAATTAAAATGTATCGGGTTTCCGCTACGTACCGAACGTAGTGCTGAGCGCTCACATATTGACATGATTAAATTCTATTTCTAAGGTGATATCAGAGGGGATATTTACAGTACCTGAGAACTTCTAAAGCGCAGGCACTAAGTAGAAGGCGGGATGGAAGCCATAACACTGGAGTAGCATTCTACAGCCACCCTATTCCTGGACAGCAAGGACGTCAGAGGGTCCTTGGGGAGGGGTTGAGACTGCCAGGCAGCAGGAGAGCATTGACCGGAGTGTGGGAGAGGGGGCTGCAGGCTGTGAGCTACTTGCCAACTGGCACAGAATAACCTTAATATTTAACAAAGGGTAAAGGCACACAGCTGTGCATCATCAGAATGTCAAACCTGCTCAGTATAACTCTCTCAGGATCTGAGAACCCAAGCAGTTGTCACTTGGTAATGAATCTTTCTCCCTCTGCTCTCCAGGTTGCCCCTCTATTATTTGCAGGTCCGAGCTCAAAAGCAGGCGGGCAGAGCTCAAGTGTGCTGAAGCCATTTGAATTTATAGGCAAATCCTAAGTGTAAAATGCACAGGTGGGATTAGCCCCGGGCAAGGTAATTTCAAAGGGCTTTGGGATTACTTTTGCATGACTTGCGCAGACTCTGAATACCTGCCACCCATGACAAAATGCATGGCTGTGCCCAGATCATCCCATAAAAGAAAGAGTCTCATGGTTCTCTCCCAAGGGCCACCTGAGGCAACAAAACACAGATCTGGTTTGAGTTGCTGCTGTTAGATATTCTGCAAACCACTGGCAGAATCGTCCCTCATCTGTCCAGTCATGGAGGACCAGGGACTTGGGGACCATATGGTCCAAGAACAGCTGCTAGCAGCCACATCCCCATGGTTAGGGTAACCAATATTGAGTCAGGAAAAGCCTAGGGTCAGCAAAAGTGTGTTCTCTGTTTGCATCTTGCTTAAATTCCTTCCTCTCTCACCTCTATTGAACTTAAGGGTGGCTGAGATATAGTATTAAAAGAAGTGCTTTGTTTTATTTCAAGCTATACTTTGTTTTAAAGATGATTCAGAGGAACATTTGAAAAAATAATTGTGCTAAGACAAAAACAGGTGAGACGCAGGCATGGATTTGCAGGGTAGCTGAGAGTTTTGCCCAAGATCATGCAGCCAGTGAACTGAAAAGTGCAGTTCAAGTCAAATCTGCTCTCCTGCACTCCACCAGGCTGTCTTGCGAGGAGGATTGTGTCTTATTTCCTATGCATCTACCACTCATTCTCTTTGGATTTCTTTTTTGTGCTTCTCCATGCTAAGATTTCAGGAAATAAGGGCCTGGCTTTGTTATTGTTTGAGTACAACTCTGCTTGAAAGAAAACACAAGGGAGAGAGAGAGTCATCTTTAAGCCACAATGTGGTGGCAGATCTAAAAGTGTGCCGGCTCTAGAGCGCCCAACGGGGAAGACAGGGCCAAGGGCACCTACTTTTTGGGTTTCCTCTTGTGTACCCTCTGGATCCAGCACAATTCTGTCTCCTGTGATGTCTCTACCATATAAGAGTCAGGTACCTAACCTCCCCCCTGACCGCCCTGCCCCAACCATGAAAGTAACTCATTTGAGTTTGCAGGCAGCTAAAACGTACAGCAGCTGAAATGGCAAGACTGTATGTTCTCTTTAAGGAGCACAAGACGTGGACAGGCCCAACTCCCAGTGAATTAGGCCATCGCTATGATGCTGTGTTGGCACAGCGGCTACCTACAGCAAAGGTTCTGGCCAGGAGGCCGGGGCTTGGAGTTAGGGGCCTGGGCTTTTACCTCAGCTCTGCCACATCCTTGCTGTGTGGCACAGAGATCCAGGACTATTCAAGCTTTGGTTTTGGTTTCCTAACCCACACCCCCATTTTTCTCTCAGGAAGATTACTGCAATGTGAAGGACAGAGGTCTGCCTTCCTCACCTTTATTCCAGGTTTATCATGGTGTCTGGCACAGTGTAACAACTTTGAAGACTGACGGTATGAATAACAATAACAGAGGAAGTTCGTCTATCAATGGTTAATACGTCAATCACAAATCAGGCGCTCGCGCAAATCTGGAAAAACGCGGCACGCTTTACGCGGAAAAGGAAAAGAAGGAAAGAAAAGTCAAACAAGATAATGGAGCAGCAGGCTCAGCTCACCTGCTCCACTTGAAGGTGATTGCTATTCTTCACCTGGAGCTTGTGGAGAGAGGTGGGGGGGTGTGTGTGTGTGTGTGTGTGTGTGTGTGTGTGTGTGTGTGTGTGTGTGTGTGTGTGTGTGTGTGTGTGTGTAAGGGGTCATGAAAATATGGATCTGAGAGGAAAGACTTTAAGAAGAGAGAAGAATGTAGAGTTCAGGGCTCCAGGGCTGGGCCAAGCAGTGAAGGTCCCTCTCAGCTCACAAAGAAGAGTGGGCCAGTGTCAGAACTGAGATTCCCAGGCCAGAGCCTGAGCCCATCGCTCTCACCAGTATCACAAAGACAATGTGGAGAAAAAGCGGAACGGTACCGTCGTGGTGTTTATCTAAAAGAAAATAGCCAAATTCCATCTATAAACCAGCTAGAACCAAAGACAAAGCTAAATACATCTTGTGTATATGTCTAAATCATCAATGATCTTCCAACAGAATAAAGGGAATGTGTCTTTGCAATAGCTGATATAAAAAAAAAAAGAGAGAGCGAGAGGTTTTCATCATCAAAAAATTCCAGTATGAGCCAGCAATAGCTGCAAAATATAAATGTGATTTCCAGCCACATCAATAGAAGCACAGTAGCTGACAAAAGGAAGGTGAAAGCCTCGTTTGCTCAGCGCAGGAGCAGCCCCACCTTGAGGAAGAGGAGTGCCAGTTCTGGTGTGGTACTCCAGGAAATGAAAAATTAGAATCCTCATCTAGAGGACAATGTTCAGACTGATAAAACGTCTGAAAAATGCATCACATGAGACTAGCTACAGTAACTGGGATTGTGTATTTAGGTTGATTTCCAGAAGTTATAGGGTGCTTTTTTGGCTGTTGTCAAATTTCCCAAGAGTTGCCTTGGAAGAAGATCAGATTGATTTTATTTGGGGACAAGGAGGGCCAGAGAGAAAATTTCAACTCCATGTAAGAAAATAAAAGAAAAGAAAAGAATTCTAATAATAGTATCTAGAAATGAGATGAGCTCTCTTCTGAGTACTGAGAAGGCCATCAAAGGAGGCAGTCAAGAGACACTGGAGAAATGCTGGACGACGTAACTTCTGATGCTCCTCAAAATTCCAATTCTAATAACACTGATACTCTTTTTTTCACCCATCACTATTAGAGAATCAGAGAAGACAAACTGAGGTTGGCCCCAAGTCCAAAATGGCTATGCCCAGACAACATCATCAGTGTCCCCAGCTGCCCAGTTCCTGTGTATCTTCCCAGCTCCCCAAAATGCCCCCTGGAAGGTGGGATGGAACAAGGAGGACTCACCTTTTTTCTCGAAGTCCCCTTTCTCCTCTCCTGGCCGGCCCAGGCTGTCCAGGGTGTGGGTCACCTGGCTGCCAAACTCATCCTCACGAGACACGTGATTGGCCCGCCGGGGTGGGTCCTCATCCTCTTCATAGTCATAGTCATCCAGGATGGGAGTCTCCCGAATGGGCACGCCGATGACGGAATTGTGCGCCTGCAGCCGGGAGGAGCGGAAGCTTTCCCGGGCCTGGGGACCCAGCAGCACTGACGGGATGTAGTGGATCTCATGAGTGGCTTCCGTGCTCGCGCTCTTGTGGGGGATGCGACGGCGCTTCTGCCAGCGCCTCTGGGCATACAGCGCCACAGTGAACACCAGCAGCAGCAGCAGCAGAGCGATGAGGCCACCCTGGAGCAAGAGGGAAGAAGGACAAGCAAATGGGCCACCGTGCTTTAGGCCAGAGTGCCAGAGGGGATTTTCCGGTCCACCACACTCAGCCCAAATCCTTGGGTTTGGCTCGTAAAACCTCAGGAACCACCAGCCTTGGTTTCGAAGCCGGAGAAATGCTGCTTCCCACCCTGGCTTTCTCAACAACAAACCGTGACCTTGGGCAAACGACTTGACTCCTCTGAGCCTTGCTTTTCGCATGTGTACGGATGAGTAGGAATCCCTGCCTTTCCTTCCTCATAAGGTTGCCATAGGAGCAAATAGGATGGACAGTGGTCATGCCAGAGCAATGCGGACTGCTGAATGTTGGGAGGAGTCAGGGCTGGGGCTTCGCACAAGTGAGTGTCTGAGCCCTGACTCTGCCTCCCGCCAGCTGAATGGCCCCAGGACATTTGCTCAAGCCCTCTCAGTCTTGTTTTCTCGTTTCTAGACTGAATCCACTGAGGGCTCAGGAGATAGCCTTTCTTCTATCCTGCTGCAAATGTAAGAGCATTATTAAGTCATAAAAAATTTCTGCATAGTTTATATTTCTATCATTATCAGAAACACTATCTTTTAATGTTTGATTCCTAATAAGGGGCCTAGGACAAAGTAAAACGTCGTAAATATTCGTTAAATGAATGAAAAAATGTACCTTACTAGGGCTCCTTTAATCAGAAGTTTAAGGCAAATTGAAGTGATTTTTCTTTAATACATCCAACTGGCAAATATTTGATTGAGTCTGCATACCATACATTAAATAGGAATATGCTAAAGCGTTCATGAATGTATCTTAGGTGATTCATGAGATTCATAAAATACCCTGTACTGTGAGCTCCTTAAGGACAGGGCTGTTTGCAAAACATGTCTGTATTCACTGCAGCACCTGTTGAGGGCTCAAGGTGGAAGGTTAGCACCCTCCTGGCCTCTCCTCAATTGCTCTGTGCCAAAAACACCTCTCGTGAACAGGGATACGCCCTCTCAGTAATCTTGCTTTTCTTCATTATATATTGTGCTTTATGTCTGGGAGAGAGGAGGCCACTTTGTTGAGTCCTTGCTGTGTAATGTCTAGAAACTAGAGTAGGGATGGATCGCCCTCCTTGTGTGGGGGAGGAGGACAAAGAAATCAAGACTCTGAAACTCAGATGGTGAGTCACAGAGGGAGCTCAGTGCTTCATTTTTTTTGTGATGATTTTGTTTAGTTTTGTTTTTTAGCTTTAAATACTGCAAAGAGAAAAGGAGAAAACATTATTTTCAAACTCAAGATTCAATGGGCATACCTTGTTGCTGCCTCTTCGGAGAAGCTTTTAATTTTGGTTCACTGATGCCCTTGGAGAAATTATCTTGCCTGACTCAGCCCTCTATCTTCTCACCTTTGGGGGTTTCACTCGCTATGAGGGTCAGGCCCTGCCTGGTCCAGAGCCCTTCACCCCCAAGACCCTTCTGCCCACCCCAATTATGAATGTTTAACCTATGGTTAGATCCCAGGACCAACAATGACCTGGGAAAAATGAGGCCTAACCAAACCATCCACCTGTGACCACAGCCCTCCCTGCCCCCACTACATCCCATCAACCCTCTCTGGTCATCCAGGTAGTCCTATATCGGCTCATAAGTCCACACGGGGAGCTTATAGAAGGCAGGAAGCCCCATTCTTTGCCACTGGAGCCCTTCGGCAGTACCTGGCAGGGTGGCTAACAACTAGCCTCAGAGTTACATGGTTTTAGTCCAGGTTCTACTACTTAGACCCTGTGTGACCTTGACTAGGTCACTTTACCTTTCAGAATCTTTGTTTTACCATTGGTTAAATAAGAACAGCATTACAGTGTCACCTCATTGGGTCATTGTGAGGCTAAGTCAGATGTGTATAGAGTATTTAGGGCAATGTGGGGTACCTGGTAACTGCTCACAGATTGTTAGCTATTGCTATTATCAAAAGCATTCAGCAAGTTTATATTTCATGTTGAACAAATAAATAAAGGAATGAGTAAATGAGTGACTTGACCTTCCATCCCTTAATGCTTATTCTGTGAACCGTGTCCTGGATCCCAAAATCCTTCCCAATCTGGACCAAACACTTCATTTACCTTTACAACTATCCATGTTGGGCATCACTGTCTGGTGTTAAGTGAGGAAAATGAAGCACAGAGACAGGAGGGCCATTAGCCAAGGTCGTGCCACTGAGACTCAAGCTAACTTCAGCATGTCTTCACAATTCCCCTTGGAGACAGGGGACGGGGCGCCAAAGGCCTAATTAGCCCTTGCCTGGCCTCCCTTCTCCCTCCTCAAATTACCTAGGCAATTTCAGGCACAGATTTTCTAGCATGAAAAACTTCCAGAAGGAAGTGCAGAGGGACCTTCCCCTCCCCCACCCTGCTTTGGCAGAGGCTAATCTTGAGGGTCCCTTTAGCTTAATGATCTGCTGATTCATGTAATATGAGCACAGGCCAGTGGCCCTAGCCTTCCTGTAGGGACACAGGCTCCCCGCCCTCACTCCCCAGCTGGCCCTGAACTTAACTCCCACCAGCCTCAGCCATGTGGCTTCCATTACAGATGGGCATCTCATTCTGAAAACTTCGCCAAAGGAGAAGTCCAGTATTCAAAGGCTCACTGCACCACTGACCTACTGGAATAGACGTCCCCGCCTGGGCTCCTAAAGAGCTCAGGGGCTTTGCCCAAGACATAGGAGGAGCTGGGGTAATATTACCAATACCACCGACCAGCCCTACGTTCCTAGACCCTGAAAAAGTAGTGGAGTATGGGAAACTAGGGACAGGCCCAGAGCATGCAGGGAAAGGGTCCTGAATCCAAGTTTAATCACTGTGTGATCTCAAATTTCCCAGTTTCCTCTATGGATCCTCAGCTTGTGCATCTATAAATTGGACTTGGCAATACTTGGAAAAGCATACAACACAGCTAGGAGTAAAGCCTGGGGGTCAGAAAGACTTCTTTAACATCTCACGCTGCCACATACAAGCTAGGTAACCTTGGACAATGGACCAAATCTCTCTAAATCACTATATTTTATCCATAAAATTGGGTCAAAAACATCCTTATAGAGGGAAGTCAGATGTAAGCTCATGGATGTAGAGGGCTGTTTTCAGCCCCAGGGACACAGTAAACTGGTGATCAACTCTCATCCATGCTACCCGACAGGGTTGACGTGCAAATCAAATCTGAACATTGCTGTGATGGCACCTTACAAACTAAAGGGTGCTGTGCACAAGCAAAAGAACCATTTGGCCACCTCTGTGCTAGTGGGACATTTCACCCTGAGAAAGCAGATGAGTAACTCAGGATCAAGAAGAAACTGTCATCTTTATCCTCTTGGAGTGGTCTAGGCTGCTGTACTGTTCCACTCCTGCAGAGCTGTACCCCCACTTCTGTGTGGGCTTCCTTCACCCAGGGCAAGCAAACAAAGAGCAGAAGCAGCCACTGGAAAGGTGAACAGGACCAGGGTGTCCAGCCGCTCGGTCTTCCTGCCGGAAGCAAACACAGGCCCTGGCAGTGGAGAAAATGCTGTGGGGCAAGCAGGGAGTGGAGGAGGGAGAAAGGGATGTAGGATGAGGGCTGTGAATTTTTAGAAAGCAAGTTAAGAAGAGGCCAAGGCTCCAGGGGTGACAAGCTGAGGCCCTGATGGCCTTAGGGACGAACCGATGCCAAATTCGATTTGGACTGCATTCACTCTAGGGTAGCCCAAGACAAACAAGATTGGAGAAGTGGCAGCAAGTTCCAGAAATAAAAATGCCAGTCTGTGAGTTAGGGGTCAGTTTCTGCGAGATTGCAAGTAGCGCAGGTCTCAGGGTGGTTAGTGCTGCCTTCTTCTTATAAGTCTAAACTGCAGGCAGAAAGTAGGAAAGAGAGGGGAAAAGAAATGTGTGTCGCCATCCCTTCTGGAAACTTACCTTCTAGAAGTCTCCCAAGAGCAGGATCAGCCCACTCCTCTTGTTGTAACTGACAGTGAGTCTCAGATTCCCCAGTGGAGTCAGGCAAGGGGGAGCATATGAGATATCAGGGGCAGAGTGGTGTGATGGGGAAACCAGGAGTCTGGGGGCACAGAGACAAGCATTGGAATTTCTGTTTCCTTGCTTCCTGTTGGCTGTGCAGACACTTTACCTCCTTGGGTTGCTAAAGGCTCACCTATAAAATGTGCTGATCGTTCCCCAAAGTGATGAGTTATGCTAAGGATTAAACAAGACAATAAAAGATCCGGCACCACAAAAATCAACAAATACCCGCCTCATTCGTTCAGCCTCTCTATTCTTCCACCTCAAACCAAATCCTGCTCTGAGCTCTTCCACACTGGCTGATTGCTCAGCCCAGAGCACTCTCTCCCTCACCCCCTGCAGTCGTTAAAATAACGACTCCCAAATGCAGAACCTCAGAACGTGATCTTATTGGGGAGCAGGGTATTCACATTTGTCACTGCTTAAAATGAGGTCATTCTGGAGTGGGTGGGCTCTACATCCAGTGACTGGTGTCCTTAGAAGAAGAAAGGTTGCAGAGACACAAGTGTACAGAGAGAAGGAGGTCCTGTGAAGATGGAAACAAAGATTGGAGTGAGCATCTACAATTCAAGGGACACCAGGGACTGCTGGTGAGCATCAGAGGCATGAAACAGATTCTCCCTCGGAGCGTCCAAAATGAGCAAACCTGACTGACATCTTGACTTTGGGCTTCAGGCCTGCTGAATCGTGAGACTACAAATTTCTATTCTTTTAAGATCCCCAGTTTGTGGTAATTTGTTACGACACTCCTAGAAACCAATAAGCTCCTCCTTACCTGCTCATCTCAACTCACCCAGCCATCTCAGCTTGCAGATGACTTCCTAAGGGATGCCTTTGTCTCTTGGAGTTGGGGTGGGGCTGTGTTCTCCTCTCACAACTCCCATGGGTGTCAGTTATCTGTCTGCACTGCCTCAATCTGATCATCTGGTTGACCATTTTCTCGTGCTAGGTCCTGAGATGTCACTTACCCTACCATTTACCCAGCCTCAGATGCAGTACTTGGCCCAGAGAAGGTGCTTAATAAACATCCAGAAGCCCAAAATCCTGACTAGATGTGCCAGAGGACTATAAATCTTACAGTCCCTGTATCAGCTCTGACCCCAGCGTCCACAGGGCACCTGATCATGGCCACTCTTTGCTGCTCTGCCTTTATCCCGTTGCTAGTGCTCCAGCTGTTTGCTTACATGCACAGTATCATGTGCAGAAAATATACAAAGGTGAAAAATAAAAGCATCCCCAAACCACCCCATTGATAAGTCAAACTTAGAACTGCATTCAGCCTGGACTCATTTTAATCTATTTTTCATGGTAAAATATTGAGGCACCGGAGAAGGAGCCAGAGAAAGGAAAGAAAGGGATAATGTGAGAAATGCTTTATTTGACAATGTGTCATTTGGAAACTGATTATTTCTGTCTCTGGCCTTTTTAATATTCCCTCACAACGGCCAAGCTGCAAGGGGATTTGGTATTCTAAGACTGGATTTATAATACTCTGTTCAGCAGTGATAAGAACACGGGCCTTTAATCCTCAGAGCTGTGAACATGCATATTCTCCCAAGTAATGTCCTTCTCGTCTCAACACTTGTGTCTGGTCCCAACAGCCAGCGCCGGGATAACCGAGGACTGATGAGCCACTGGGTGTTCCTTCAGCCATCTGCAGAGTGACAGAGTTCATAGGAAAAGGGACTGGACTGCTAAGTTCTCTGGAAGTCTCCTTTCAGGCTTCGGTCTCTCTTTAAGATGGAGGGATTATTAGAAAATAATCCAAATTCTTGGTGTTAACAGATAAGGAAACTGAGGTTCAGAGAGAAGTGATTTGACCGAGTTTATGGAACACCCTCAAGTGGTATTAGAGGCAGACTATGTAGCCACCAAAGCTGCTAAGAAATCCACCACCTTCCCTTTCTCTCCATGTTATGATGTCCCAAGTCCCAGCCACCACTGCCTTTCATCGTGACAATTCTAATACACTCTGGATAACCTCCCAGGCTTTGTCCCTCCTCCCCGACTACTCTCAGTCACCTTCCCTACCATAACTGAGGCACAGCTGGCAACAGAGCCCCTTCCCATTGATTAAGCCAGACAGCAGTTTGACAGTTCAAGTTCTTGTCAATCAGGCTTCCACCTTTGTGGATAACCTAGTCTCAAAACACATGCTTTTGAGATACCCTTCTCAAAATGTATGCTTCAGACATCCATGCCACCAACCTTACTGAGTGCCTACGACAAAGAAGGCACCGTTAAATATCCAGTTACACTGGAACTCACTGCAACATGTGAATGTCCTGAGATTTTTGCTCAAGTCATTTCCTCTGCCTGGAATGTTGCCCTCACTGTTAGTCCTCATGCCCACATTTGCACGTCTAAATACTTCACAGCTAACATCAACACAGCCTCTGTGGTGAAGGCTTCTGGGATCTCTCCTCTCTAGGTTCAGCCATAAGGAAGGTCTTTATTCTCTGAACTCCCACAGCGATTCCTTTTAACCCTCACTTAAGGAATTTTGGCATTTTCTACCCTGTAATAGAGCTATAGCTGCCCATTACTTAGCTCCCCTACTGTTTAGATTATTACACCCATCGCACAGATGAAAAAATCAAGGTTCAGAAGATGAACTTGCTTGAGAGCCCACGACAAGGTGGCAAATACAGCGGGGGGTAAGGCCTCGTAGCCTGGGGAGTCTCCAGGGTACTGTAGGCTCACTCTCTCAGGGACTAGAAATGTCCACTGTGTCCCAAGGGAGCTGCAGGAGAAAGAATATGTTGACACAGGTCAGAGCCACATTGCAAAAGGCATGACTGGTCTTTAGGCATTAAGGATCCAAAGACTTTTTTTTTTTTTTTTAAGCAAAAGGGTGCCAAGATCACATTGGATATGTGTGGTGGAGAGATCGGGGATAGGGAGCCCATTCAGGTAGCTGGTAAGAATGTGGGACATCAGTTCTCGACTGGGGGCAATTTTGTCCCCCAGGAGACATTCGGTAATGGAGATATTTTTGGCTGTCAAAGTGGGGATAGGGTGCTACTGGCATTTAGTGAATAGAAGCCAAGGAATCTGTAAGCATCCTAGATGCACAGGACAGATTCATATGACAAAGAATTATCTGGGCCTAAAAGTCAATAGTATAAAGATTGAGGAATCCCTGATCTAAAAGAGAGACAATGAGATTTGAAATTAGGGCAGTCGAAGTGGGTAGTTAGCTAATGCAATACAAATGAAATACACATCACAGGATGAGAAGACTTGGTGTCTGACTGGCTAGCAAGGGGAAGGAAGAAAGTACCAACAATGACAATGAGTTGTGGATTCTATCACTGGATTAGAAAGGAATCTACCTCTTTGTTAATTTCTTTCCTGGGTAAGCTCCCAGAAGGTTATGAAAGATCCCTGCACATCATCAAATGAAGAGTTAAATTTACATGTGTGAACAATTAGAAGAAGATAAATGTACAACAGATAAAGATTCACATATCTGTATATAATATATGTATATATTCATGTATATAAAAATACACTCACACCTATCTTTATATGTCTATCCTTAGCTATATTTATCTATAGTTATCTCTTTGCCTCTAGACAGATATAGGGTGACCTATTTAAGTATAGAAAATGAAACATTTTCCTTTTAAACTAATCATCTACTTGTAATGTATCTATTAGAGACACTTTTATTTCCCAAGATAATCCAAGGAAATAAAGTGAAAACGCAGCAGTTCTCTGGAACATATTCATTGCCCACCCAGATCGATCTTCCTTAATCATCTTTAGATTAGACCAGAATGGGGGCGAAATCATGAGAGATCTTTCTGAATCCTAGAGTAATTTCTCAAAGGGAAAGGTAATGAACACTGGGACACCAGTGCTTGCCCATGAGTTGGACAGACATCGGTTGGGGTCATGGCTGTGCTACCTTTCAGTTGTGTGTCTTTGGGTAAGTCACCTGAGTTTCCTCAGTTTCCACATCTGTAAATTGGGACACTGATACCCACTGAGAGGGGTAGGGGCAGATTAAATGAGACTGCATTACAGAACACATTTAGCATAGTGGCTTACAAGTAGTTGATCTCAGGAAATATTAGCAGCCTTACTGATGTAAGGTCTTGTTTCCTGAAAAATCAGATATGATATGTAGTGAGGCCACGTATCCCCCTCCACTACAGTATGAGATATTCTATGTGCAGTTTCTCAGCCTCATTCCCAGGTTCACCCCTGCTGTCCTCCTACAGGTTCCAAGCTGTGTGCGACTTTGACCATGTCCCTTCCCCTCTCTAGTGTGAGTAGGTGAGATTAGATGGTTTCTAAGAGTCATTCCAGCTCCAATACTATAGATGAGAAAGGCAAAGGCAAATGTAAAAGTGTTTTTGAACAGATGAAATATATTCTTATGACATCCTGCCTAGTATGACAGCTGTATATATACACGTGTACTTATGGAAGTTAAATGCCCTGTGTCTCTCACACCATCTCATGCATCCGTGCTTTTGCTCAGGCTGCTCACTCTGCCTGAAATGCCCTCCTCACATTTCTTTGTCTAGTCTTTTAAACCTCAGCTCTTGGGTCATTTGTTCTCAACAAGCCTTTCTGAAACCCGCTCTCTCTGGCTGGATTAAGTATTCACCTGTCCTCTTAGTGATTCATGCTTCTGTCTGCCAACTACCCTCCCATCACCCTGAGTACCCCTGGAGGACATCCTTTACCAACTCTGTGTACCTAAGACCTAGCCTAGAGTCTGACAACGATAGCCTTCATTATGCATTTATTGCATTTCTACACTGCGAGACAGAGAAAGGAAGGGCAGGGTTTTATTTATTCCTGAACATACTTGAATAGTACACGGTGCATAGTAGATCCTCAATTACTTGTTGAAAGAACTAATGAATGAATCCGTTATGAATGCCCCTCTGAGGGCAAGTGACTGAAATATACCTACATCTGTTTGGCAATTCTCCATTTATGTGTGAGAGAAGGCTGAAGATAATTCACATGAACCATTTAACACAAATAAGCATCCTACTCCATATCCTCGGGTGGCCTCTCAAGTTCTGCCTGAAATCCCACTCTGAAGGATGGAGGAATGGAGAAGGTAGGAGAAAGCATCTTTGAAAGGATTGATTTTCTTCCTATTCTTTGAGTCATGAAGATAAACAGATGAACTCAGGGGAAATTCATTGATTTATTATTTTGCCAGGTTAAAAGCATGCCTAGAATCAGACAGACCCAAGTTCAAGTTCTTTTTTGTCACCCAGAGGTGTGACCTTAGAAAGTCTTCCCTGTGAGGCTCAGTTTTCATAGCTCTAATGTGGGAATAACACCATTCACCAAAAAGGGCTGCTATGAGGATTAGATAAGATGATGTATGTAACATAAACCATGCAGCCCTCATCTATAGAAAACATTCCGTGCAGGGTAATTATTGGCTTAATTGCTCCTACTATTATTGTTATGCCTGGACCCTATGCCAATCCTTCTGCCTGAATTTAGGGACACACATAATATGGCTTGCAAGAACTCACAGTTGGTTTGCAGAAATAGATAAGTGAGCAGATAATTACTATAATGCATAGTTTGATAAGCGCTATGCCGGAGGGAAAAATAGTAAGAGCAAAGAGTTTCTTATAGCTTCTAAATGCAAACCATAGTGCAAGTGGAACTAAAAATGACTTCCTTACAATTTCGATTACAGGCAAGATCAAAGGTAGGGCAGTGGGCTGGCCCATCCAATCAAGCATACTTACACCCGAAATATGACAGAAAGACTGGACAACCAACTAAACAGTGTAACAGTTGACAATGCAGGCTCTGGAGTTAACGGCCTTGGCTTCAAGTGTCGACACTGTGGATGACTCCTTAGGTAGGCCGCTGCATTTTACTGAGCCCTTGCTTTTTCAGCGGCAGGTTGAAAGCAGCAGTCTTCATAGAATGAGGCTACTACGAGAATTAAATGAGTGAATGCACAAAGAGATTCAAGATGGTGTCTAGAAACAGCCAGTGGTCAGTAAATGGTGGTCTAATAAATTCTGGCTGAGGAAAAACACATTGAGAAAGAAATCATGAAACTTATGTCCTAGCCTTGGCCTCCTTATAAGGTAAAAAAGTTTGTAGAACACTCACAGGTCCTTATGTACATTTTTTTTTTTTTTAAAGAGGCGGCCATAAGGAACCACATGAGCAAGGTATTCTATTCTTAACAGACAAGAAAAGTGAACCTCCAAGAGGTGACTCTGCCTAAGGTTGCAGAGTCGGTTAGGGTCAAGGCACACATTTGATTCTAGAACCTAAAGTCTGTCTGCTGTAGGCTGCTGTAACGACCCTGAGACTCTTTGTCATAAGAGTTGGTGGAATACAGAGCCTGTGTTCTTTGCTCAGGGCATCTTTCTCTGTGAATGTGCTGCAGACTCACAGGGTCCATGGAGAGATCCCTAACACTGTGCCAACCGTCAACCGTTGTGCCCACAACTCAGTCTTCTGAGAAAGAAGGGAGGCTAAGATTCGAGAGGAAGCTAGAGGCCATTGAGAGCCAATACTGAATACAGGCAAAATAACTCCCATACAAGCAGGGAGCTTTCCAAGTGAGCTGGCTTCTTCAGATATCACGAGTAGGGAAAGGAAGTTTGATGTGGAGCATGCCAGGGAGTGCTGGTCTGCCACTAAGACATAGCCCCATCAGTGAAGACTTCCCTCGGCCCCTTTGGGACAGTGCCCTCCTCCCCGGGTCTCCTCCACAGAATCCCTATCTCCTTTCCTCGCTTCAACTTTCTTTATAGCACTTACCTCCCCTGACGTTATATTTTATATTAATATGCTAACTTTGTTTATGCCGCTAATGGAACAGAACTTCCATAAGATGGGACTGTTCTTTCGTTTATTGCTCTACTGTAAACAAAATGACTTTGTGCTTTGTTGGTGCTTACTGAATAGTCTATGGATGAATGGATGGATAGATGGATGGATGGATGGATGGATGGATGGATGGATGGATGGATGGATGAATAGATGAGTGAATACATCTTTCTCAAATGACCTTGTATCCCCTAATGGGCAAAGGCTGGGTCTGAATCCTCTTTGAGTGCTGTTCTAAGGCTAGAACACTGGAAGATCCTTAATGAATTAAACAAACAAACGAACAAACAAAAATACATGGATGTTAGTTCCCTTCTGGGGCTAGGAAGCAGGACTGATTATAGGGGTAATTAAGAGGCAAATATGACAACTGTCTGGTTATTTCTCCTTGCTTTGGGGGCAAATGGGTAAAGGTGGTCTAAATTCCAAACTCGTTTAATCATTTATTTACCTGTAAACTCAGAAGACACTGAAATGGAAAGCAAAGGGGCGAGGTGATGTCCGTCCTGACTACGCATGTCAACCACCTTCTACCGGAAGCACATAGCTAGCGCTAGCTCTTTGTCATTCCTATTCTTGCATCTGGATGGAAATAATAGGACTTTCAGTAAAATGGGGCTTCCATGATGTAGCTCAAAGAGCACTGGATATGGGCTGTCACCGATTCACTGTACAGCCTTGAGCTAGCCACTGGACTTTCCAGGCCTCATTTTCTCTAGCTGTGATAGCGGGTAACTTTTCCCCTTGCTGTAAAAACCTCATTGAGAATCATGTTTATAAAAAGACTGTATATGTTGCAAAGTGATTTACACACATGAGTGTTTAGCAAAAGAAGTTTTGAAAATGAAGGAAGAAACCAAACGCAAGGGGTAACTGGGGCAGAGACGAACTGACTTCACAAATAGCAAACCTATAAATCCAGAGGCTTTCTAGCACTTCCAGTACTTTCGATGCCTCCGTCATCCATCCATCAAGCTTCCTCAAAACCTCTTACCAGCCACATAACAGGGGTCTTTTAAAGGCACCGTTTTGCTCCCATTTCCCAGGAAACAAACCAACAAACAAACAAACAAACACCTAGTGATGGAGCTGCCAATTGTTTTGAAGGCAGCCTGTGATGTCCTTGGGATCTCCCCTACTGGGCCTGATCAGGAAAACCCCAGGAAAGTTAGCTACTATGGGCAAAAAGTCAAACACAAAGTGACAAGCAGAAAGAAGGGAAAAGAGGGAGGCCTTGACTGCAGGCTGCTGTGTGCAAAGACTGGAGCAGGAAGCAAAGGCTGCTCAGTGTCCCTGTCACACCTGCCAGGGCTCTCAATAGGATTTCACCCTTTCCTCTTCACCTTCCTGCTCCATGTCTCCTGAGTGTTGAAAAAACAGAATTTAGCACTTCCTGAGTACCCCGAGTGAAAAGAGAAGTGCCCAGCCTCCTCCTGCCTTACCCTTAGTAACCCTTCTTATCCCTGAGATGCCTTCTACCCTAGCCAACATGTCAGGCAACCACGGGGCACAGATTCAGGGAAGCTGACAGGTGATGCTTTTTTTCCTTGTTCAGGAAACATTCCAATTGTAACACTGATAACCTCCCCAGCCCCCACCATAAATGATAAACACCTCAAAATCTGTTCTCTGCAACCTGCTGTCAAAAGCTAGCTCTCCAAGTCCTGCTTCCCCTCCCTCCCTAAGATTCTGCATCTATATCCCTCAAGGCTCACCCTCAGATCTGGCCCCAGCTGGGCTTCCAAGACTGTACATTGCCCTTAGCTCAGTTCGGGGTGAAATACAGAAACCCAAAGCCCTAGCATATCACAGCCTAAAGGGGTCAATGGTAGATCCCCAAAACCAGTCATCCAAGAAGACATATCACCTGTGGGGGGCTACTAGGCTGAAAAGATGAGATTTTAGAGAGCCCAGGAACAGTGTGAAGTACAGATAGATTAGATGCAGTTGAACTTAAATGCCCATGGCATAAAGCCACCTCTTTCCCATGTTGGTGAGAGGTCTGAGGTCACACAAGAATGACTAGCCTGGGTTCCTGGCCCCTTCCAGGTCCTGTGTATTTGAACCAATCAGAATGACCTGGAAGAACAGGTGGAGGTGGGATAGGGACTTCCCCGGAAAAAGTTCCTGTTTCAGAATTTCATCTCGATCCTGGTCACCAAGAAAGCTGGGTATATTAATTTCCTGGGCTTCCATAAAAATCGCCACAAACTGGGTGGCTTAACGCTACAGAAATGTATTCTCTCATAGTTCGCGAGGCCAGAAGTCTGAAATCAAGGTGTTGGCAGGGCCACACTCCCTCTAAAGACGACTCTTCCATGTTTCCTCCAGCTTCTGATGGCTCCTGGAACTTCCTGGCTTGAGGAAGCATCATTACAATCTCTGCCTAAGTCTTTATATCATCTGCTTTTCCCCTGTGTCTCTTTGTGTTATCTCGTCTTCTTATAAGGACACCAGTTATCACATTTAAGGCCCGCCCTACATCTGGGATGATGTGATCTTGAAATCTTTAACTAATTACATCTACAAAGACCCTATTTTTAAATAAGTTTACATTCTGAGGGTCCAGGGTGACATGAATTTTGGGGGTGATACCATTCTACTCACTATGCTTGGAAAGAATATCTAGGTCCATTATTTAGATCCAAGAATTTCTGAGATAATCCATAATAGGTGAACTGAAAGAAATAAATTGCATTTTCTAACTAAATCAATCTTCGCAGGCAATCTGTGAGGTTGGTGTTAATACACCCCATTTTGCAGATAAGAAAATTCAAAGAGCTTAAACAGTTTGCTCCCTGCCACAAAACTCATCTGCAGCAGACCTGTTATTAGAACCCAGATCTATGAAACTCAGTAGAAAGTCTGGGAGGGTTTCTTCTGCTCTCCAGAAAACTCTCCTCCCATCTAAAAGTGAATTACTGCACCTACAAGCAAAACTGATATAAAACAAACCACCGTCCCATCAGAACAAACTAGCAACAAACCAGAGTCATTTTCATAGCACTTAGGTTTAAAGGGTTTTCCCCACTGTCATATCTCATTTGAGCAGCTGTGTATTACAAGGCTGGGGCCAGGGCGAGGCCAGTGAGGACTCATCTTACATGCAAAATATAAAAGGATGCCGAAAATCTCAGTACTCAAGATAAATAATATTTTAATGTACTATTTTAGAAATCAAAATCAATGCATTCCTGTTGTTCGTGTTTTGTTTTGTTTTGTTTTGCAACCCTTTCAGTTCTATGCGTGGGGCACACGTTCCCTCACGCAAGCTCTGGCCCTGAAGTCTACAGACCTCTGAAAGGGGGAGAAAATGTATTATTGTTTCAATTTTTCGGGTGAGCAAAGCGAGTCTCAGAACATTAAATAACATTTCCAGGAAACGAAAGGCAGGTCCTTCTGACTGTAGGCCTGGAGCTTGTCTTATCCAGCTCTGGGCCTCGCAACCCTGGAAACCTGGTGACGTAGTGTGACGGCTCTGGGAGTAGAGCTGGGTCCCGTTAATTGAGGCCCAGCGCAGTCACGTGAGTTGTCCAAGAACCCATGACTGCTGTGCGGTAAAGCGTGGCGATAAACTCCATACAGCTTTCCATCATTACCAAAATCTGAGGGTTACGGTGCTTCCTAATAAGATGTGAAAACACTGAGTGAGATGCAGACAGCCAGGCCTCCGGTCCAGGGCTAGAGGGAGTGAGCTGGAGAGAAGCTGGCAGTAGGTGGGCAGTGGAAGAAACTCAGGTTGGAGACTTGTACAAAAAAAAAAATGCCGTGAACAAGGAAAGAGCTCAAGGTAGGAAGCGGGACCCCAGGACCTGGTTCTGGCATGTGAGTCTCATTCTAGACTGAACTGTAAGCAGCATGAGGGCAAGGGGGTTGTCTGTTCACAGATTTGCATCTCCAGTGCCTGAAACAATGCTTAACACATAGTAAAGGCCGGATAATAGATGGATGAAGGACAGACACGTAAAGATTCTACAGAGTACGGAAAGTCCTGGCTTGTGACTCTGACTCCCTGCTCGAGCCTCGTGCAAGAAGTGACCTCTCTCTGCCTCAGCATCCTCTCCCGTAAAATGAATACAATGGACCTCATAGGCATGGTGTGAGAATAAGGTGAGTTGGTGCACATCAAGCCGTAGGTACAATGTCTGGCATCACCTAGTAAGTTCTACGTAAATGTTAGCTGTTATTAGGCAAAGAAACAATAAGGAATGGTAGCCCAGAAATGCAAACAAAACAGATCTTTGATCTCTCTTTCTTTGTGCCTGACATTGGTTCAGGCCCAACTGCTGACTTTCGATTACAGAATACGCAGCAGTGCCTGGAACCAGGGAGGGAGTAAGACAACCATTGGCTTGGCACCTTCCATCCACCGGTCCCTGACTTACCACTTTACTCACGTTATTTTAATTAATCGTTGCATGTTTGTGAAGCAGGTTCTATTATTATCTCCTTTTCACAGATGAAGACATTGAGACTCTGAGAGATTAGGTCACTTGCTCAAGGTTGTTAGGAGAAGGGCTGAGCAGGAAGCCAGATAGTTCTGAAGGCGAGTTCTGCCTCTGTGCCACGCCGAGTCCTACCTCACTCTGCTTCTCTGTGAGAGCGTACAGCTAGCTATCTGGAATAGAGGGGGTAAGAGTGGAGATGCTGGTGTCAAGGGCCTCCTCCACCCAACACTTGGTGGAGAGAGGCTAGCCAGTCTCCCTGGAGACACATGGTTATGTTTCCCAAAGAGCCTGGAGCAGGGGCTGCCACTAGCCATGGCTAAGAGAAGGTGATAGAGTAAAATCCCACCATCTCACAGAGCTGGGATTACAATCCCACTCCATAAAAGGAGGGGAGAGGGTGTTTTAATAAACTCCATTTCCATCCAGTACGAAAAGGAGGGGAGGCTCTGATCAGAGGCCCCACTGCTCCCAGGTATTTCCTCAGGTCCCTTGACCCAGCCATGCGTGTCTATGGCCGTGGAACAGGAACTGAGCTCCCTCTGCAGGCACTCACTGGAGGACAGTGGGATGCCCAGAATGTAGGGGACAGAGGTGGAATTCAAACCCAGGTCAGCCTGACTCCAGGGGGCGTATGAGTGACACTGTCAACTAAC
Organism: Pteropus medius; assembly: GCF_902729225.1. Taxonomy (NCBI): domain Eukaryota; kingdom Metazoa; phylum Chordata; class Mammalia; order Chiroptera; family Pteropodidae; genus Pteropus; species Pteropus medius. Next base: position 4,076,899 of record NW_024342647.1, on the reverse strand, counting down.
TCCTTGTCCCTCTCAGAACCTCAATTTCCTCATTATAAAAAAAGGGATTGTACCAGGTAATCTGTAAGGGTCCTCCCAGGGCTGAACATCTTTACGAGTCTGTGAACTAATAAAACCACCGCCAGCATCTCTGGTTCTGGCTCTGGCCCAGCCTGTGGCTGAGTCTATTCCACAAGTCCCTTCCACAACTTCTTGGTGGCATAGCACCCTGGAAGGAATTCTGAATGACTCTTCCTCTCTCTGGCTGTGCGACTTAAGAGAGTGAATTCTTTCTCTGATTCTCAGTTTAATCATTAGGGATTAATCACCAGGGATGCTGGTGCATTCCGCTGAGGATTGCTGCAAAGATTAAATGAGCTCATGTGAGCAAAGTTCCTGGCTCTCAGCAGCAGCTCAAAAACACTGGCTATTATTCTCCAAGTTGCCAAGCTGCCACTCTTCCAAATAAAAACAAAAAGAAAAAAAAGAAAATGATGCTCTATTCACATGCAGATATTAACTTTCTCCAGTCTTTCCCAGCTATAAGATGTTCCATAATGACACTCAAGGATCAGTCAGGCAGGGAATTCTTTGTAGAACCTTAGATTCATCACTTAATCAATATAAGAACTGAGGTCCAGAGAGTGTATCAGCCTTGCCCAAGGTGACATAACAAAGCAGCAGCAGAATCAGGATTCCTGAATCGTGAGCTTGTCCTATCTCTACTTGGGTAACTGAGACGCCCCTGCCATCCCTGGATGGCAGTATCACCCCAGAGGCAAAAGGCAGCTCTGAGTTTCCACAACCAATAAAAGTAACCAGAGTTTCCTAAACTTCCCCTCAAAGCCAGACACTGGGCGGGGCACTTGAAGCAATGAAATGAGTAAAAAGTGTCCTCTCCTCCTCAGAGGATTCTCAGTGGAGGAGAGGCAGCAGGAGGAGTTAGTAAAACCTGCCCATAGGTTTCTAGAATATGATCCTTCTTTGCGTCTTTGTTTCTCCTCTCTCTGTAAAAGGCCCAGGGAAGAAGCAGACAGATGTTGGCAACATCTGGGCCACTGTTATCGGGCCAGCAAGCAGCTCTGGGCTGCTGCTGGAGAAAAAGAGCTGTTGTGTTAGGAATAATAATAAAGAGCTCACATTTGCAGAGTGTTGTCTCCTGTTTCAAGAGACATCCCCACCTCATCTCACTCCCATTCATTAGCCCCAGTGAATGATGCAGATGGCAGCTATCTGAAAGCCAGGTAGAACCGAAGCTCACGGAAATTATGCTTCTTCTTCCCATCCCAAATCACAGAGCTAATAAGGGAGCAAGCAAGGGCCCAAACATAAAGTCACATGACTCCTAGACTACTGATCATTCTACATGAGAAGCTCAGGAAGGGCTGTAAGCGAGTGCAAAAATGAATGCAGCCCTATCTCTACACTTAAAACATTTGACAGGTGCGTACTAGGTACCAGGCACCTCATTAATTCTTTCAACTCGAGATAAGAATTATTTTCATCATCCTTTTCTGGATGCAGAAATTGGGACTCAGAGAGGTCAAGTAACCTGCTTGTGGTCACAGGAGTGACGAAGCGGGGCCACTGGTGAGTGGGAGTTCCGATGTCTTGGAGAAAGAACTGGGACATTGGGTTTCTGGTCCTGCCTTCCTTACAGACCGTGTGACACTCTTGGTAAGTGGCAGGGCTTAGATTGGAATCCCAAAGTCAGTCAACTTTGGGTCTGGAAAGGGACAGAGAAGTTTTCGAGGAGGCAGAACTGAGCCTTGAAAAGTAGGATTCTGCCAGGATAACGAAAAGGGCATTACAGACCGAAGCAATACCCTCTGTGGCTTTCGCATGGCATATTCCCGAAACAGGAGGTTGCTATGTCTGGAACAGAGTGAGGGAGGGGAGGGAGAAAGAAATGAGGTTGGGGACTTACCATGGAGCCGAGAGCAGAGAGCCAAGAGACCAGGCAGTGAGAATAATTTAGTGCAGCTGCTGTAAATTCAGAGCAGTAGGACAGATTCACCTCAGTGGAGTTCCCTTAGATAAACCTTTTCACAGAGTTGCCCTTCGGTCCGCATATTTCTTCAGCTATGTGTGCCAGTTCTTCTTCTAGAATAAGGATCTTTGCAAGGGTTTCTAGAGCTTATCTAGTCCAATCCCCATTTTGCAAATAGGAATCTAAAGCCTAGAAAAGGAAGAGTTTTGCCCAAACTTACTGAATACATCAGGGGCTTGACTTAGGATCCAACCCAGGCTCTCTGCCTCCCAGGCACACACTTGTCAGTTCTCCACACCATGTCCTCCCTGCCAGCATTTTCTGCACATTACAAGGCTTTGGCATAAGGCTCACATTTGTTCTCCGACTGCCTGAGTCCCAGTTACAATTCTCCTTTCCACCTGAGCCTTTCTGGGCTTCCCTTTTGTCCACCCAAGATGAGAAGGACGAAAGGACAAGTCTCTCTATGCCAGCTGCTCTTTCTGAGTCTGAGGCCACTCAAAGCCAGTGGGACTGTCAGTTCTGACATAAACTGAGCCCAACAAACAAAACTCCACTGAAGTGAATCTGTCCTTTTGATGCTTTTCAGAGTTGACACAGTAGCTCCTCAGAGTCTACATGACTCATTAATTCTTTCTAATAGATTAGTCTGAGTATGTTTTCAGCTGAAAGAAACTTTGACAACTGCATTCCTATAAGCCAGGAGTGCCTCCTAAAGGATCCATCTGGTTTCACTCAAGCTACAGGTCGTTTTGACATTTGTATCACTTCAATCAGTGAGTATCTTATGAAGAAGGGGCCTAAACACAAATATCTTCGGAGAACATAAATAGGAAAGTGAGTGGGATATAAAATACCAATACGAAGTGGTAAGAACTGTGGCAAACTAGAGCATATGTGATCTTTCTAAAAGCGGGTATCTGCTACAGAAATCCAGCTAATTGTCATCAGGAATGTGGACCCATTGAAGACAGAGCATGCAACTTTTTCACACACACACACACATAGACACACACAATCTGTATTTTCACTTGACATCTGATTTTCAAATTTGGGGCAACCAACTGGAAAAAAAAAAAAACTGGGTGGTCCAACTGTAGACAAAACGAGATTCACCTGTGGCCTCGATATGGTCTTGGAGTCCCAGTTTACAAACTCTGTTCTAAAGAGTTCAATCAGTGTCTTTTAATTTGGAGCTAACTTTGACATTCACATTACTATAAATCCTCTTGGAGAGTGTCTCCCACTTGGAACGGCTCCCTGGACTTAGCTGACAGTCTCCTGAGCATCCCAATAGACCGCTGGACTGAAAATTGGCAAGTGTCCACCTAGAGGCTGTAACCTATAAATATATCTCCCAACCTCCATTCCTTTTACACTCTTCTGGTGAATATAATTGAGTTTCTCTCTGTACCAAATGAGCTCTGAGTTTTTAGTACTTTATGTCCCTAATGGAGGAAAGTCAGGAGGAGTCTGGGAAAGGAAGAATAACATGAAAACGGAACAGGGATATGAAGACTAGAGGTATCGTAAAGGTTTTATCATCTCTTGTTAGAAGAGAAAAGCATAAGTAATGTTATAATCTCATCCTCTGTGTAATAAACGCTTTATGGTACCCTGCTCAGCTACATACATAACCAGTGGCCTGGGGACATGGATGAATTCTCAGCCTCTGCTAGGAGTTGATTCACAGTCGGAGGTGAGTGGGCCTAAGGATGGCTGCAGGCGATCTTTGTTTGGGGAACCTGCTCTCCCCAGGACATGATAGGACTTCCCTAAAGGAGCCTCTGCTGTCTCTGCTGGTGTGTGGAATCTGCCTCACAAGGCTGAGGCTGCCCAGAGCAGAAGCCAGTGTTGGAATCCCACAGGGACCTTACTCTTCTGTGTCCCCTTCTGTGTGGCTTGGCAGAGGGGGGACAGTAACTCCAGGCTTCTAGTTTGCTCACTGACTCATTCATTCTTTTATTTATTCATTCATTCCATAAATACTGAGTTATTCATCCTCATTCTCATCATCTTCCTCCTCCTCCTCCTCCTCATCATCACCATGACCATCGCTGTCATTTATTTAGCCTTCTATCTTTTAGACACTTTATATTTTCATAGATAATTTCCTTCAATCGGTCCAAGAAATCTGCAAAACTATTGCTATTCCTTTTTACTAATAAAGACCCCGAGGCTCAGTGAGGTTATGTGATATGGCCAAATTCACAAATCTAAGAAGTGGCAGAGCTGGGCTGTGAAACTAAGTTGTCTGACCCCTCAGCTTGTGATTTTTCTCACTACAAAACATTACCTTAATAATAGTGTAGCATTTTGTTGTGTGTTGGAAAGTAATTCTTCGAGTCTCATAACTGAGAGTAGATCTAATTATCTTCATCTTCCAGAAATGAGATTGAGTCTCAGACAAGTTGAGTGACTTGCCAGAGGCCACACAGCCATTACTTGGGTCTCAATCATAGGTCTTCTCACTCCAAACCCAGAATTCTTTATAATAGGATATAATACCCACTTCTGTGTTCCTTTAATGATAATGACAAACATCAATAATCCTGGAAATTATCAATAGAAATTATTGATTCTTCACTATATACCAGAAGCCCTGCCAAACACTTTAATAGAATTCACTCATTTAATCCTCATAACCACCTTATAAAGTCTGTGTGACAGTTACCACAATAAAGAAACTGAGCTCAAAAAATTAAACAAAGCTTGTCCAAACTACACTGCTAGTAGATGGCAGAGCCAGCATTGGGTCAGGTCTACCTGACTCAAATTCTATTTTTTTCTCCTCTTTGATTCTTCCCCACCCCCACTTCCACCCCTGACCTATGGATATTACTGTTTCTCCTTAAGAGCTGGATCTCTGAAAGTGGGGTATCTCCTCCCACATGCTCATGGGATGTACCCAGGCCCTGGCGCACCCGGGGTATGGTCCATGGCTCCACCTGGGGCGCCAACCCAGGACCTTATGCATGTAAAACAGACGTGCTAACCACTACTCTGTGGAGCCACTCCCTGACCCAAACTCTTAACCCAAATATTTAACCCTCCTCATGATGCATAAGGAAGGCCTTGTGAGGGATACTAAAGCTGAATCAGACCCAGACAAAGTCAAAGATTTCAAGGTGCCTGCCAATATGTATTCTCTTTTCCTTCCTTGGTAACAGAGTCTGACTTTATTTAAACGAGTATACTTCTAGCTAACAACTGCATCTGAGTCAGGTGACTAGGTACTGGCCAATGAGCTGTAAGCATTAATGTTGGGAGGAATTTCCTGAAAGGCTCCTTAAAGGCAGCCGCTTCAGCGAGGAGGTATGCTTCCATTTCCCTTTCTTTTTTCTCCCTTCCTGCTGCTTGGGACTCAAATATGATGTCTGACTTTCCTGCAGTCATCTTGGACCATGAGGAGAGATGTCACACCTTAGGATGTTAGAAAAAGAAAGAAAGAAGAAAGAGAGGGAAGGAGGGAGGAAAGAAGGAGGGAAGGAAGGGCTAAGTCCCTGAAGACATCACAGAGCTGCTATGCCAAACCTGGCTATCCTATCATCAGACTTGCTTTCTATGAGAGGAAAATAAAAAACCAATTTCATCTTGTTTAAGGCATATTATTTTGGCTTTCTTATTACATGTAGTCAGACCTGATGTTAATTGACACAGATCTGCCATCAGGAAACTCACAGTGCGTAGGGAAGATAGATATGCCGCAAACTGATAACCACGATACAGGGTGGCAACAGCCCCCGACAAAGGTGACTAAAAGGCTCCATTTATCCTTCCGTGGCCTGCACCAGAATGGCCCTGACAGCAAAATCTAAGGGCCAGGGCGTGCACTCTATGTAATGGCAATGGATAAGCTGTCCGTTCTGAAAGGCGAATGCATCCATTTCAATTAGATGTGCCCAGTGCTAGGATTGTAACCAATTAATCCTGCCCATCTGAAGGCTGATTAGTCAGAATACTGGGTGAATGGATAATAACAGGCTAATAAGCCTACTATCTGAATGCCAATGCATGTCTTTTTTTCTTTTTAGACACAATATTGCAGTTGCGTTTGCAGCATTTGTGACTCATCTTCAAGTGGTGGGAGGCCTCGTTTGCAGTGTGGCAGTGGGATACCCCTCAGGGGCTCTGGGGTCTGGGCGGCTGAAGCCTGCTGGGTGTAGTCATTGCCTCTGTTTTGGACCCAGGCTCTTCCTCGCCCTTCTGCTCCCTGACAGGTGGAGGCCTGCAACGAGGCCAAGGAGGCTGGACACAGGCTGGGAGGTGGGAGGTCTCTGCTGTGGTTTCCGATCTACCCTGAATCCACTCAGTCCAGTCTATTCCCCTCCATGGCTCTCATTTTACTCATTTGCATTACTCCCTTTTTTTTTTTTTTCAATTGAGGTAAGAACACTTACCACAAGAACTACCCTGCTAAGTTTTTAAGTGTACAATACAATGTTGTTAATGACAGGCATTGTGTTGTGTATCAAATCTCTGAAACTTATTCATCTTGCATGATGAGAACTTTATACCAAATAGTAACTCACCATTTCCCCTTCCCTAGCCACTGGCAACCACTATTTTACTTTTTTTTTTTTTTGGCTTCTGTGAGTATAACTATTTCAGAGGTTGTATACAAGTGAAATCACACAGTATTTATTCTTCTTTATCTGGCTTATTTCACTTAGTATACTATCCTCCAGGTTCATTCATGATATTACATATGCTAGGATTTCCTTCATTTTTAAGGCCAAATAGCATTCCGTTGTGTGTGTCCATTCATCTGTCAGTGAACATTTAGGTCGTTTCCACATCCTGGCTGCCGTGCACAGTGCTTTTTTAACCTTGAACCGCTCTTACTTCTGCCTCCTGCTATTTGCATGTAGTCCCTCTGCCTCGCACGTTCTTCCCCACTACTCTTGTTCTAGTTAACTTCTTTCTATTCTTTAGTTCTCTGTCTCTTTTGGAAAACCTTTGCCAGTTGCCCCTTGTCCTGGGCTCTCTGTGCTACACAGAACCCTATGTTTCGGGCATCCTAATAATCGTTGTACTCTATTATAACTGTTATTTATTATTCCATTCAACTCTAAGCTCCAGGATGGCAGAGGCCAAGTCTGACTGCTCACAATTATATCCTTGGTGCTTCCCATATGCAAGGCACAGGGGAGGCAAAATAAAAGTGTATTTCCTAAAGCCTTGTTTGCCCATATCACCGAATCGAGTACGAGGCAAATGGAACTGGGATCGAAAAACAAAATCACTCTGCAAACATCTAAATTGATGTACAAATGTAAGGAATTAGGAGTAATGAAAAAGTCCTTGATGGTATGGAAAGAAAGCATTTCAATTCTTCCAAGAGCTTCACACTTGCTCAATGTGTCACCAATAATTACCCTGGCTTTTCCCTCCCTCATTTGTTGTAATTAAGATACAGTGTGTTTGTTAGGGGAGAAACCAAGGTCCAGAGCCCCAGAAATCATGCAGGGTGTAAATCCTGGCACCATGATACACGAGTTGTGTGGCTCTAGACAAGTCTCACAGCCCCTTTGAGTCTCTGCGTCCTCCTCTGTGGAATGGAATGAAAACCTCCACCACTGAGCTCAGAGGTTGCTGTGAGAATCAGAGTTAATGTGTGTAAAATGGCTTGTGATCTATAAAGTGCTATGAAAGTGTCACTTCAACAGTTTCCTGCTGGTATGTCTCCCGAACAGACCATAGATATCAGAACTCAAATTTCCAATCTCTAAATCCTGGGAAAGAGGACAGAGGTAAAGGAGGATGTGGGGTGTCTAATGCATTTCTTCACTAAATTCACTAAATATTTACTGAGCATCTAGTATGTGTAAGGTGCTGTGCTGGAGACCAGGGGACGAGCGGTGAATTAAGTATGTCCTTCCCTCAAAGACCTTCCAGCCTGGTGGCTGAGGAGCGAGGTGAGCAGGCAACGAAGCAATGACTACCACATGGCAGGGTATCTCTGCGGAGCTGCAAGCGGCTGGAATGGATGGATGGTGGACATTGACCCTGGAGCACTTGTTTGGACCTGATCCTGAAGGAACTTCTGGAGTAAGTGAAGGTACATGGATTCTACCTTGTGAGGGATTTTCAACAGAAAAATAACCAGGTCAGATTTACCAGTCAAAAGTACATTCTGGAAGCAGGCAAACAGGCAAAGCAATGATAAGAGAGACCATGACAGGAGACCAGCAGAATCTATTTAGAATTTCAGAGAGAAGAATGAAAAAAGAAAAATTAGAACAAAACGGGAGAGACAAATAAGAGGGAATCAGAAAGGAACGTTAATTGAAAATGCAAGGAGAGAATATCTAATGAGCAACTTGTAAAGATAAAGACAGAAAAAGCCAGGATTAATGGCTTGCCTCCTTATCTCAAGGCTTTCCAAGGCCAACCACTGCATACACCGTTCATCATTCAGGCGGCACCCCTGGCTATAGGAGAGAAATATGCCCAAACAGACTTTCGGTCATTGATAAAGATGCAAGGAGCAAAGGGAAAGCACAGATGTGGACTCTGATCCCAGGTCTGGTCTATCCCCACTGAGCGAGGTGAAGAGTTACTTAACCTCTCTGATCTGCAGTCCCTTCAACTGTAATCAGGCGATGGCAGCACCCACCTCACAGGGTGACAAGGAAAAAATATGTAAAAGATTCCCAATATGATTCCTAGGACACAGGAGCATTTTCACGTCCTTCCCCTTCACCCATCCTTTGCCTAATTCCAGACCCACACTCAGCAAATGATGCTGAGTACTCACTGTACCAGATATGGAGGGACATAACGCCTTGCATAGGGGGCCATGCTCAAGGAGCCTCTGGACACTCAGTGCCTCTGGGAAGTAAGCAGAAAAGCATCACCACCATCATGCAGATACAGGACCTGAGGCCAAGAGAGGGAAAGAGATGGGACCCCGGCCAGAGATGGGATCTTCTGGCTCACCCAAACCTCTTCTGCCCCAAGTACAGCCAGGTCCTTGCAGTGTGATCAGAGGCTGGTCCTACGACTCAGAAGAGCCTCCCAATGGCAAGAGTGTGTAGTCCTGGCCCCAAAGTTTGGCAACACACTAAAAGTTTCCTCCCTCTCATCTCATCATCAGGTCCTCGATAAAACACCTGGCAATTTACGTTTATGCCTCTTTTGCAAAGATTTAATTGCCCGGGGAAACCTAAGGAAAATAACTCTAACCTTTTAGAACTTGGTGTCCTCATCAATAAAATGGGAAAAACTCTCTCCGATCTTGTTGACTTCACAAGGGCCATTATTACAACCATTTAAGACTGTATGTGAAGGTGTTTCCATGGTACAAATATGATACTTTTGGCAAGAGTACTTTTTCACCAGATTTACAAGAAAGAATTTTTAGTTTTTTGCCTGTTGAGGTTGTTAAGGTCATCCTAATTTTGTTGGGATCTAAGATGCCAGCTAGAGTTTAAGTTTCATGAAAGCTGAGACTCTGTCTTGAATATCTTTATACTTAAGATGGTGCCTAATAGTTAGTAGATAATACAATATGAATGGAAGGATGAATAAAAGGATGGATGGTTGGATGGAAGGACGGATGGACAGATAGATGGATGGGTAGAAAGATGAATGGGTGGATGAAAGGGGTTTATTTAGTTTTAGAATACTGTTGTATTATGAAATGGACACAAACACATACAGACAAACACAGCCCTCTTACAGCTGAAAAGGATCTCAGCTTCTAGGTAATTAGACTCTACAGTTTGCAAAGAAGGAAACTGAGGTGAAAGAAAGGAAAAGAGTGGTTCAAGGATGACAGTGAATGACCGGTACAGCAGCGAAACTCTATGGTTCAGGGAAATGCATCGTGGGCTGGAGGGTCCCAGGGTCCCAGCCTGTTCCTTCCTCTGCCTCGACTTTAATAATACATACTTTTGGGGAAAACTCTTCCACTCTGTCCCTCAGTGATTCCATTATAAAAGTATACTGGCCAAAGAGTAGAAGATGTCTGTAATAAAATAATGTTTCCACTATGTAGTAGCTTTTTGTTCTCTTTTTTTAGGGAATTTCAAGTGTAGGGGGAAAGGTGAGCTAGTTTCTTCTCCCTTAAGCTCGCTGAATTCTTATTTCATTTTCTTTAATCTATTTGGAAAAGAAGATAGACACACAAGTTTAAAGGCAAGAAAAGCAATGTGCAAGTGTCCTAGGTCTGGGACACTTTGTCCCAGACAGAGTCCTGGAGTTAATCTGGGTTTCTGATGTATGTAGAAGAAATACATGCTCTGGTCCAGGACAATGACTCCTTCCTCAGAGCTGATGGAGCCATTTCAAGAAGGGGGGAAGATATGAGCAGATGTTTGTTCAGTAACTGGGCCGGCCCCTTGTCCAATGATCTTGAACATCAACAAAATAAGTTCTGACCTTTCTAGAGACAGGGGCAGAGTATATGTAGTTTCTGCATAGTTTATACAAGCATGTATTTGAACAAAAAGCAGAAAAGTGGTATGTCATATAGACCTTAAACAGATATGTGGAGAAGGCAAAAGACATGTAAGATATAATATCAACCATCTGCATTGAAATTCAAGGTCAGCAACGCCCATGTTCTCTTTGAACCACTTGGCATTGTGTCCCCCCAATCATGGACTGTACCCGGACTGCCTGGACTATTGGGCTGTGGACAGTGTGACTTTGGACAAGGCTCTTCCCACGTCAGGTCTCAATTTCCCCATCGGTACAATGAGTGAACGAAACCAGAGGTTCTCTGTGGTCACATCTACCTCTGGCAAAGGGTGAGTCTCACTTCCCAATGAACTTTTCAATGAGTATTTACAACATTCATTCTCATGGACAACTTTGGTAAGCCCCATTTATATAAGAGAAAGAACGTAGCTTTCTCAAGTTATGGTTCTCTAATACTTGAGAACCCATAACTGCTCAAGTATTATCAAGTTTCTTGAGTAGCTGTTTGAAGAGAAAAAGAAGATGGGAAAAAAGGCAATAAGATCCTGAAGGAAAAGAAAGAAAGAAAGAGTTCCAGGGAAGTTTGTTCTCTCCAGCCTTAAATCTCGGGCACAGGGAATGATGGCAGCTTCTTTCTGTCCCTTCGGTTTAATCCTGCGTCAGCCTCCCTGCAGCCTCGCCTCTCTTTCCTTGACTGAGTACTTGAAATGGAGGCTTGATTTTCACTCCGATTCTCCTTTCACAGATTGTCCGACCTGAAAAGCCACTTAAGATCATTTTGGCCAGAGGTTTCCAAACTCCATCTCGTAGTAGAACCCTTTGTTTAAATGAAATTTTGTACTTAAAATCCAATAAATATGACCTAGAAGAGGAAAGTTCTATACGAGTGAGGGTGCAGGCTTTTCCTCTCCTCACCTTCCACCCCCCTCCCAACCCCACCCCCCACCACCACCCGGCCCAGAAGCACAACCACAAACCGCTAAAGTCCCAAGGAATATGATTTAAAAACCACTTTTTTTTTTAACTTATTAAAAACCACTTTTTAAAAAAGACAGAGTGACTTAAAACCAAAATAAAGAAGGCACTGGCTCAAGATGCATTGATAGAAGGTAACTGAGTGGAACCCGAATCCAGGTCTCTGAGCTCCCAGAGCAACACACATGTAGTGGCATATGTCCCATTTGCTCTCCTGGTCCCAGACTGTTGCGACCTCAGCCTCAAGGGCCCTCATGGCGTTATTATCTCCAAAGCCTCCTCACCTCCTTTCTCCCTTTCCTTGGAGAATCAACTCATTAACTTCCCAGACTCAGTGCTAACTCTGCTTTTTTAAAGCAGATGTATCAGCCTCGCCTGACTCAGGAGACATATTCTCAAAGCCGTAAGCTTTTCCACTGCTTGCCACCCTGTCAGGGACTTCCAAGTCCAGATGAGGCCAGAAGGCTTCCTCTGAAGTACCCCCAACCCCCAAACCCTCACCCCCAACACACAGAGTCTTTAGTAACACAGATATAGGAGATGGAAAAATCTACAATGAGCTGAGAGTCAGACATTGGGTTTGAGTGCTGGTCCCATTCTTTTCAATCTGGTTTATCTTGTTTGACACAAGTTTCTTTGCCCTTTGAGGTCTCCCAGCCCCCGCCAGCCATTGCACTAGTTTGTTGTGAAAATCAAATGAGATAGTAAAGGTAGAAAGATTGATGACATGCTTAATACTTCATATATGTAAGGGATAATTTTATTTAGTAAATTTTTTATCATTTGTCCTTGGGCAAGACCTGTTCATTAATTTCAGTGAATACTTATCAAGTATTGCCATTTGTCTATTAATTTAGTAATAGATTAAAAAAAAAAAACTTTCAAATCATTATTTGATACTGACCTGTATCAAAACCATGACTGTGAGCTCTGTGAGGGCAACAGAGCCAGTGTTTGGCACATAGTAGGTGACAAACACTTAGGGAGGGAGCACTTACTATGTGTCAAACACTGGCTCTGATGGCCTCACAAAGTTCAAAATCTCATGAGAGGCGCAGACTTGATCCATCCTGCAGGCAGTGCTAGGAAAAGAGGAAACAGAGAGGGATGGAAAGACTTAGGAGCACATACCCCAGCCTTGGATTCCAGGCTGTCACCAAAGGATTCCAGGAGAAAGTGATATCTAAGCTAATAACTGACAGTTGAGTTGGGTGATCCAGGTGAAGGGAGTGGGGTGGAGATAAGACAGAGGAATGAAAGGGCCGCCCGGATGGAGAGAAGAGCAGGTAGAAAGAGGCTATCGTAATCTGGTGTGTCTGGACCAGGCAGAGAGTGGTCAAGGATGAGATGAAGTCAAAAATAAGAAGGGATCAGAGCATGAATGGTTCTGTAAGTAAAACTAAGAAATCAGAACTACCGCAGCATCCTTGTCTTACAGAGAAACAGAACGGAGATGAAACGACTTGCCCAAGGTCACAAATGGAAAGCCGTGGAGGTAGAATGTCAACCTATGTTTGTCCTTCAGCTTGAAACTCTACTTCCCCTAGACATCTGTGTGGCTTACTGTCGCTCTACTTAAAATAGAACCACCTCTCATTCTCTAGCCCCTACTTCGTTTTTCCTCATGGCAGTGATTAGAGTCTGATAATATAAATTTATGTATTTGCACATTATCGTCATCTCTGACAAAAACATAACCTCCTTGAGGATGAGGATTTGGTTATATTCATGCTCAAAACCTGGTGCTTTCAATAGTTCTTGGCATGTGGAAGATCAATTAATGTTGAATGAGAATGTGAATGAATGAGTGAATGAATGAATGAGTGAATGAATGAATTTCAATCTATCTAAAACCCTTGCTCTGGTACTCAATGCTCTATTATGCTTCTATGCCTGATGGGGACCCTTTGACCTTTTAGTTACTGTAGGCAGAACGATAAGATAGGCTTTGGCTTTAGAAAGCCCAGCGTGGTTGCAGTGCAAAGAATGAGTCAGAGAGAGGATCTGGAAGCCAGGAGAACAGTGCAGGGGCAGCTGCACTACTCCTTGCCAGGAAAGATGATGGTCTAGACCAGGGAGTAGTAAGAGGAATGGAGAGGAAAGGCCCCCAAAGGACCTGAAGCCTCAGGCAGACCATCGGCCCAAGACTTGGGAGACCACTAGGAGAAGTCACAGAAGGAAGGACACGTCTCCAAGAAGGCAGAGCTATTCCCATTTCTGAAGATTATACGTGAACATGACTAAAACAGTATCTCAAATTATTTTTTTTTTCCAGAATAGTCTCTGATAAAATTATACACTTTATAGGTTGCAGGAGACATCTTTGTAAAAGGGAAAAGATTTTTGTGTTGCCTAATGATGATGAGGATGAATGTCTAATCACATGGAGGGCATGGCCAGGCTTACTTGATCGTCAGAGAGGCAGATTTCTCTGACGATGGAGCCTGATACTTGAAGGGTCAAAGCTGACCCACCAGACAATGTTTCTAGCCTCCCTACTCTGCACATACATGCCCATCTGTGGCCAGACCTTGAGAGGCAGGACTAAAAGGTGTTGGTTTTCATTCCAACAAAGCTTTGAAAGAAATTAAGAAGATGCTACAAATATGTAACTCAATTGCATTCGTTCACTTGTTCATTCGATCAATCCACCCGCCGTTCAACTAATGTCTACTGATATGCTCACTGATAGCCTTAAAGTGCCAGACGCAGCAACACCTCCGAGGAGAGAGCAAGTAGCAGGACAGATCTGATTTCTGTCCACATGGTGCAAATGGCCCAGTGTTTCTCGACGTTATTTGCACAAGGCCATTAAAAAAAAAATCAAATCATAATTATGTTGTTAGAGTGTTTTATATTTTCCAGGAACTAACACGTCTTGTACCATTTAAACAGCACCTCTATGAGGCAGTTATCATCACTCTCATTTGTCAAATAATGAAGCCGATGCTCAGAGAGGTTTAAATTTGCCAGCGAGATGGCAGCCTGTCATGTGAGAACATGGATTTAAACCCATATCAGGTTTGTCATCAAAGCCCCACCATGGTCCTCTCAACCACATGCCTCTGTAGAAGCCAGGCTCTGAAGTTTGACAGCCCTGTGGGTTGTGACATCACACAGTACATGCCCTAAAGAAATGAGAAATGCTGTATGAAGCTCTCTGTTGTAGTTGTTATTTATTAAATTTAGGCAAGTTACTTCATCTCTGAGTCATAGTGTCCTCCTCTGTGAAATGGGAACACTTGTATATCAGAGTTCTGATGAGAATTATGAAGTTTTCAAGAGATGCTAAATGCCGTGTCCAGTCTGCGGCCTGGCACATTGGTTGGTCATGGATAGCAGAGTCAAAGTCCTTGATCATGGTCAAAGGGCACTCCTGCAGCCCTGGAGGGCAAACCTGGGCTTGGACACAGAGGGGCTCCTTGATGAGGCTGTTTTATTTATCACAGCTGGGGCTTCTGTTTCTGAAAGCCATGCAAATACCCAGATCTGTGCGTCTAGCCCAGTTTCTCTACAGGATGGGAAAAGGATGGGAGGAGAAGCTGAGAGAAGATGTTGGGTCATGAGGCCAGGGGCAGAATGCCTCCAGGAATGCCCTGTGGTAATCAGAGCTCCACAGTTGGGGCCATGCTCAAGGACGTTTCCGTGGCCAACATCAAGGATGCCCGCCTCCTGCTGAGAGGCTTCCCTGGGCTAAAGAGCTGGCACAGCAGAAACCAGTGGGTCCAGGCCAGCTGGACATTGGAGAGTACCCCCTACAGTGCCAGGCCTCTGCCTTCTTCTTTGCCTGTGCTCCCATTCTTATTCTCATCACATCTCTAAAACAAGCAGGGATTGCCTGCTCCATTTAGTCACTGGCTATCTCTGTCCCCTTGACCAGGCAATATGTCATATCTGTGTCATAACAGCCATGAAGGGTAGGTCAGGGGATGATGGGGAAGGAGTTGGTCTGTGATAATCCCAATGCTCCTAGCTGCCCTCCTGTCCTAGAATAATGCTGAGCACAGAACGCACAAAAGAATGAATTTCGATGGCGCCTGGAAGTGACACAGAGCAGGGAGCGTGGAGGAGGAAGGTGTCTCAGCTCCCTCTGGAGCTGTGTCTAGCTGGGACCCTCCAGGGCAAGTCCCACACTGAAGGGCAGGGTTGACAGGCCTCTGGCAAAGACTAAACCTCAGTCTCAATGTGGGGAAACAGTTCATGGCAGGAAAAAGTTACTTCTCTGGAAGCACACAGCTAGAGATGGCCATAACTCCAAGGAAAAAAATACATTTGATCTGGATAAAAAATGATGTCCACAAGAAAATAAAATCCTCTCGATTTGGATCACTAACAAACCACTATCCCATTCTCAATTTCATTTGATGCTCACTGCCAGCCTGTGAGATAGACAGGCAGAGATGACCGTTTACTCCATGGGATAATGGGGAAATGGAGACAGATGTCATGACTCAGGGCTTGGCGTAGCCTCACCCAGAATCCTATTACAGCCCTGTGCTTCCTTTTCCCATGGTTTCCAGGAAACCTAGTCCCCTTTTCTTGTGCAAAGGCTGCTACGAGAGTGAGACGCCACAAACATTGATTCCTGGAATTCTGAGGCATCTGCTGTTGGCACAAGCCTCAGAAATGCCACTATTTCTAGAAGGGCATTAGAGAGAAGCTCCGTCACCAAGAAACCCTCTTGGAGAGATTCAGACCGCTAGTGGGTCTGGATTCAGCCCAATCCTGAGTAAAGAGATTGACTTCAACCAATGTGAACATGAGATATTCTGAGGGTGGGGGTTGGGAGTGGGCGGGAGAGAATAAAGGGACTTACTATCTACTGAGTTCTATTATGCGGCATGCATGTTGGATAACTCATTCAATCATGAAACCCTGGGATTCCCATCTGAAAGGTAAAGCAGCTGAGGCTTAGAGAGGTTAAGAAACTTCTCAGGGTCACATGACCGATGAATGGAAGAGGCTGGATTTAAACTTAAGTCTGTGTGTTCACAAAGCCCAAGTTCATCCCATCCTATCATGACGTCCCTTGGTTTAAAATAAAATAATGGGAAATCTAGACTGTGTTAACCTAGCGGGGGGAAAAAAAAAAAGGAAATCATAAAAGAAGGAGAAGGGAAGAAGAATAAAGAAATTATTACTGCTTTTTCTCCCATGACTACTACCATTCCCCCACTACTATTACAGCTCGGACCCTCTCATTTTCTAATTTAGTTTCATGTTCAACACCATATTTGATCCTCACAAAAAATGCTGTGACGGAGATAGGACACATGCCACTTTTTCTGTGTTTAAGAGATGGGGAGACTGAGGTTCAGAGAGGTTAAGTAATTACTGAGAGACAGGTAGTTAGAAACCTGGAATGGTACCCAGTTTGAAAAAGGTATAGTCTGAAAAAAGGGAAGGCTTTGAACGATAGTACTTGAAATATTTTTATAGCACCACACATGGTAAAAAAAAAAAAAAAAAAATCCCAGCTTTATTGAGATATAATTGACAGATAGCATTGTGTAAAGTTAAGAACCCTGTACACTGTCAGTGGGGATATAAGTTGGTACAGTCATTATGTAAAACAGTATACAAGATTTTTTTAAAACATCACAAATAGAACCACCATACGATCCAGCAATCACACTTCTGGGTAAATATCTAAAGGGAATAAAGTCACTCTCCAAGAGGTATCACCACACCCATGTTCACTGCAGCATTATCAATTATAGCCAAGATGTGGAAAAGACATTTTTCAGTGGGACCCAGTCCACACACTCACGTGTACACATATGCATGTAAATACCAAAATTTCAGAAAGAAGGCGTGTCCTTCCTGCTATAATCCATCTGGATAGTCTCCATTCCATTCTATCCTGTTGCAAAAAAAATGCTGGTCTCGATTCATTAAATAGATGTAATACCTGGCTAATGGTTCAAACATGGAATTTGGGGAAAGAATTTTTTACTTTTATGGCATGAAAGCATGAAAACTAGCTCAAAGGACCCAAAGAACTCCCACATGGAAGAAAAAATAGATTCATGCTTCATTGCTAGAGATGGCAGAACTCTGACCAAAGAGTGGAAATGATATGAATACAAATTTTAGGTCAACAAGAAGAGGTCTTTCTAAATAAATAGGCAGAACTGTCCAAAATAAAAAGATCACCTTGGGAGGTAGTGAGTTCCCTGGTACTAGAGCCATGCTAGTTGAAGCTTGAAGGTCATTTGACAGGGATGCTGTAAATGAAATTGAAGGTGACCTCTAAGTTTCTTTCTAGGCCAGAAACACAAATTTAATGTCTCTTTCTCATTTTTCTCCTTTTGACAGCAGCCATCACAGGAAATTTTGGCTTTGATGTCAGGCAGAGGACACAAAGGAGAAATGGAGAGGCTGAATTTTGGTTCCACTGGCAAACTGGGGAATGTAATACAACTCTCTGCATTTTCAGAAAATAGGAGAAATGACGAATAAAATAGCAGCCTAGGGGAGGAATCAAGGTATAAAAGAACACAGGAAATCAGAAGCCAGGAGAGATTTGTCATAGTCCCTGTCCTGTTTTTCTCATTGTGGGACACAAGGCCAGCCCCATTTTTCCCGGCTCTGCAGTGGAGATTACAGCTGAATTACATAAGACTATCTCGGTTCTCAGATTCCGGGTATTCCTTGTTGCTTTACTCCTGGCTTCCCTTGTCGCCCCTCAGGATGCACATTCGGCAGCCAAGGAAGGTTAAGAGGAAGAGTGGGGAGTGGCTTAGCCTCGCCTTTGGAGGGAAGAGGAAGGAACAGTTATGGCCCATCCCCAAGTTCAATTCATTAATTTTGGTGGTAGAGGGAGGCCGACAGGCCTGGTGCTGACATGAATAATGATGGATCACCAGGAGAGAGCCCAGCAAAATCCGCAGCTTAATCAGACACAGAGAGTCTCCTCGGGTATTAATGTAGGCCAAGTGCTTTCCAGCCAATCAGACCTAATTTCAATTTAATGTTGCAAATTGTTACCACGCAGCTCAGCCTCTCAACATACAACTCAGACTCAAACTGGGTTATTCATTTGTTCCCTTTCCCTGTTCACGAGGAAACACCTGCCTGGTCATTGTCTGCACTATGGCTTGCAGCAGGGGAGATGGCTAGACTATGGTGACAAAAATTCACACAGGGCCAAGCAAAGCCTGGAGCCAGCATCCCTTCTCCACCACTTTGTACTCTTGTTTCTAAAGCTCATTCTTTGTTTGCTTGCAAAGACCTGCTGTTTCTTCATAGTCTGCAGGAGAGAATCCAAGTCTTTACCACTAGACTTCTCTAGCCTTACCACCCACCATGCTTCCCCAAGCAACCTGGGCCTCAGTCAAAACAAACCACTTCCACTCTCAAAGGAGTGCTGTGCCCTCGCATCTTGAAGCCTCTGTGTGTCTGCCTGTGCTGTGCCCTCTGCCTGGAATGCCTTTATTTGCTCCCCATCTGTTCTCCACCTCATCTGTATCCATCATCCTTTAATCCAGAAGACACTGGCCACAGAAAAAGTCACGCACCAAACTAACAGATCTGGCAGGGACAGACATCGTGTATCTTACTTTTCTATCTGGAGTAGACACTCAGTAAAAGAATCAATGAATGTGTAACTTTGAATAAGACATTTTAGGTTTCTAATCCTCTGTTTTGTCAGTTATAAAATGAGAAAAATAATTAAACTAGCTCCTATACAGAAATTAGTGTAACTACTCATGAAGGGCACGTTCCATTTTAGCCCTTCCATCTTCCCAGTGCCTTTCAGAGCCCTTCTTGGGCCAAGTTTTCAATGTAGGCTCTTGTCCTACAAAATCCTGCCCTTATCGTCCCCATGCTTCACTTCTCTGCAGCTCAGTTCCTTCGTGTGTCAAATGCATGTAGTGAAGCTAGGAGGGACAGGACGACTAAAAGCATTCATTCATTCATCTCTGCTTTCAGTATATATGTCAGATGCAAGTTATTGAAACAAAAATAAAAGTGGGACTTTTGTAGTATGAGGTACAGAGTGGATGCTCAATAACAACTTTCTGCTTCTTTGTCTCATAACCTCTCCAATTCCTGCCCTTCCTTTTCCTCCTTTCTTCCTTCCTTCCTTCCTTCTTCCTTCCTTCTTCCTTCCTTCCTTCCTTCCTTCCTTCCTTCCTTCCTTCCTTCCCTTCCTTCCTTCCTTCCTTCCTTTATTTTCTTCTCTTACTAGCCCCTCTCATCTTCCTTTCTCTCTAAGGTATAATTTTGGAATTCTCATGGTCTTGGAGGAAGGGGACTAGGCACAGCCTAACTTTATCCCCAAGTACCCAAACACAACTTTGATGTCATCTACCCCTTCAATAGGGCATATTAATCAGAGTAGCGAGATGGCAGTGATTCTGCCCCTGCCGACTGTTAAATATATTGGGCTTTGAGCAAGCCACCATGTGAACAGAGGGTGAGAGGGTTATTATGAATTAAAAGAATTGAGAATTCCTGCTATTCTTCTTAGGAACCACCATTAGAAGTCATCATTCCACTCTACCTCTTAGTAAACAAGTGCCAAGATTGAGGGCAGATCTGAAGCGATGTGGTTTCAGTTTCAAACTTCAGTTCTTGGTAACATATTTCATATCCTTCTGTGCATAAATAAATTGCATCCAAAATTGTCAGAAACCACATGTATATCAGGGATCCAAACCCTATCCAGTATCAGGAAAACATCAATGTGTCGAGAAGAATCACAAGGTCAGAAATTATGATATCTTGATGTGGTCTTCAAATGTAATCCTCAAAGTGGGGAAATCGAAAGGTCTGGAGCATTGCACTGTAGGGGGAGCTAGAGAAAATGTTATAGTTCCCTACATTAGTTGTATGACCTTGGGCCATTTATTTCTCTCTTAACTTTAGTTTTTTAGTCTCACTGAATTTAACCTAGCTCAGTTCGACAAAAAATACTGGGCACCTACCATGTGCCTTTCAGACACAGAGCTAGACACAGATACAGAGAAAAATAACATATAGCTTAATTGACTGCAGAGATTGAATTTGAAAGTACTCCATACATTACAAAGTATACTACAGAAGTACTCTGTAGCTTTTTTTTTTATTCTTTGTGTATATGTGTGTGTGTGTATGTGGGTAGGTATGTGTGAATATATGTATGTTTGTATATATGTATATATAATTCCAGTGAATAAATGGAAAATGAGAACAATATGATTACTAAATCCCTCTGAAAGTGTCAAGTATAATGATACTAGTATAATGATATAATTCTAGGCACTGCAGACAGAAAAGCTTACATTCTAGTGATGAGAAAGTTACATTTGAGAGGGAAGAGAATGAACCCTGAGATTTTTCACCCACTTATGGAGCCATAATTAGCGCTGGGCCTTTGGTCACAAACAGAAACCAGGATAAGTGTCCTTCAGCAGAACCCAAGTGCATATTCAGCACCTGGAACAGCGCCCACCTATTAGCTATGCTTTCGGCATGCGTTACTGGGGCAGCTGATCTATTCAACATGTCTTGGGCTTAAAAGACCTTACGGACCCTCAAAGCACATGACATGTGTGTGCAAGACCTGATTCCACTTTCGTAGCTATGCTTAAATTGTTCAGGAGTTGTCTCTATCAGCGAAGGTCTCCCTGATAAGTGCCCAGCCTGGGCTCCTGCTTGAACGCTGTGGATTCTGAAATCAGACCAAAAACTTAATACATTACTCCTCCTAAAATGTTCCCCATGAGTCTTTCCTCATTCTTACCTCTGCTTTCTATCTCTTTCACCATCTGTAGCCCTAAAGTGTGCATTTGACTGGAAATGTATCACTCCAGGCACCTGTGGTGGAATAAAATTGGTTAGGATTTCATGGTCTCATCCAATTTCAGCTAGCAGCAGGCAAGGAGGGAAAAATGTTCAGTTATGGGAAGTCCCGTACTTTTTTATTTTCTTAAAGCAAAATTTGGAAAGGAAGGTTTTATTGTTGTTGTTGTTGTTGTTCCTCTAGAGAATTTTGTCCCTTTGGAATTATTTTGCTGAAGACTTCCATGGACTCTATTGTCCTTAAAAATAGCCTTCTCAGTTAAGGAAGAGAGTATTCTTCTTTCTTTATTTCTTAAAAAAAATACTGTATTGATACTTTTTTTTGATCATCATTATCCTAGTAGTCAAGCTTCCTGCTTGAACACTTTGGATTCTAAAGTCTGAAAAAATAAATTAAAACCACACCAGTTCTCCTAAAATGTCTCCTGTGACTCTCACTAGTTGTTTCCATCATCTATGAGTCAGGGATCCACATAAACAATATATTAAATTTGGGCCTAAGGATTCTCAAGGCCTCATCTAGGAAGAGAGAATAGAATTTATACCATTCGATGAGATTAGCTATTTTACTTTCTCTGAAGTTAGGTATAGCCATAGGATATAGTCTTCAAACAACAGAATACAATGTGTATATATATATACATATATATGTATATATATATACACACACACATATATATACGTATATATGTATATATATGCATATATACATACATGTGTGTAATATATATGTATGTGTATATACATATATACACACACACACACATATATATATATATATATATATATATATATATATATATATATATATATATATATACAATCACTAATTTCATCCCTATCTAAAAACTGAATATCCCAACCCACATGGTTTTTTTTTTTTTTTGGTAACCTCCTTAGCATCTCTTCCCTCTTTGTAACAAGTACCTACTTTTCCTTTGGGAGACTAAATGACACCCCCTTCAACACTTTCAGCACATGGTATGGTTCTGGCTTACCCAAATCTAGGTTCACAGGTGGCCACCTGACCCATGGTTGAACAGCTGGAGCATCACAGTGACTTGCATAGGGATTGCAGTAGGCAGAATAATGTCCCAAAGATGTTCATGTCTTTATGCCTGGAACCTGTGAATATGTTAGGCTACGTGGTAAGGAAGAATTAAGGTTCCCAATGAAATTAAGGCTGCTTATCAGCTTTTTGATGGGTAGATTGTCCTTGATTATACATACAGGCCCAATATAAGCACAAAGTCCTTATAAATGAAAGAGGGAGGCAGAAGAACTCCACTCACTTTTGCTGGCTTTGTGGATGGAAGAAAAAGGCCACATGTCAAGGAACGTGGGCCGACTCTACAAGCTGGAAAGGGCAATGAAACAGACTCTCCCCTCAAACTGCCAGAAGAAACACAGTCTTGCCACCAATACCATAATTTTAACCAAATGAAAATTATTTCAAATTTATGAACTATGGAACTGTAAGCTAATAGGTCTGTGTTGTTTAAAGCCACTAAGTTTGTGGTAATTTGTTACAGCACCAATAGAAAACTAACATGAACAAATGATGGTTTGCTCACACACTTTGGTTAAAAAGAAGTACTCTCTTTTCTTCCCGGTGATGCTAAAGTATCAAGTAATTTCATGACCTGGGGAGAGTTTGTCCAAGAATAACCTACCCGAAGGATACCAGAGTGAAAGAATAGAGACATATTCCCGATGACTTTGTGTAGACATTTTGATCTTACCTACACTAAAAATAGCCTTAGATATATCAGTTCCTTGAGGAATTAAAAACCGTATTTCACTTTTAGCCAGTTTGAGTTGGGTTTATATCACTTTCAAATTAAAAAAAAAAAATCCTCACTAACACAGGCATGGTGGAGTAAACACCTCCTCTTGAAATATCCTATTCCAATTTTGGATACTCTCGTTATTGTGTCTTTTAAAAATAGAGCCGGAATCGGCTGTCATGTGGCTTCTCCCCATTGCTTCTTATGTCCTAAAGCCACACAGGACAGATTTAACTCCCATCTCCTCTGAGAGATATTTAGGATCTGAAGTAGTAATCCTCATCATGGCCCCCAAGTCTTCTCTTCTCCAGACTAAATCCTCTCAGATATTTTAAGAATCATGGTAACATGATTTTGAACTTTTTCACTACCCTGTGGTTAATCTTCTCTGGACACACTTGATTCTGATCATGTTTTTCTTTAAGATAATGCCACATCTGAGCATAATATCCCCCCCCCCAAAAAAAGTGTAATCAGAATATCCCTGTTATAGATGAGACACTTATATTGATGAAATCTAAATTGATGTGTGTGTGTGTGTGTGTGTGTGTGTGTGTGTGTGTGGAACACTGTTACTGTGCTCAGTTTATTGTCCAATAAAATCCATGTGTTTTCCTAGGTGCTGCTGAGTCATTTCTCTGCCCCTTCCTCTACATTTGCCCAGCTCTTATGAATGTTCTAAAGTACATAGAGGTCTTTAGAGTAATACCTACTGAATTTCATGATGTAGAGAAACAGAGAATGAGTAAAATGAAAGGATTTCAATTTAGACAAGACTGCGTTCAAACCTTGACTTTGTGACTAACAGCTGCATGACCTTGGACAACTGCACAATCTCCCCCGATCTTAGCCTCCTCGTGATAACATAATAATAGGACTTTCCTCACAGGACTGTTGTAGAAATAAACAAGATAATGTATGGAAAGTGTTTGGCATGGTGCCTGGCATTATATTCAGGTAGGAAAAACTAGGTCAGAGCTTTCAAGCTCAGGACTGTCCTCTTCCAGGAGTGCAAATGGAAAAGTTTATGAGGGGAGAGGGAGGAAGAAAGATAAGGAGGTGGAAGAGGAAAGACAACTAGCCTTCCTCAGAGTCCAGGTTTACATTCGAAATCAAAGACGAGCGCTTCCATTAAACAGGATACTCGAAGTTCCCTAACCCTGAAAAGGTGAAACTTAAGAATTTCTTCTGGAAACGAGACTTAGTATGGAGAAAGCATAAAAATGTCCTGAATACAGATTAAATAAATTCCTGGAAACCATAAACATAATGGAGAAATAAAGGTGTTTGGAAGTTGAACTCAAAATAAAAAACTTCAGAAAGGGCTTAGGCAACTTTTGAGCCCATCTCTCCCCTTACAAATAAGGGATGTAGCCTCAGAGATGACAAGTGTTTTGCTCTGTTTCAACCAGCAATTCTGTTTCAGAGACAACTGGAAGTCAAAGTCATTTTTTTTTTTTTCTCTTCTGGGCCCAAACTTCCTGGTCAAAGAAACCATAAAAGAAGCCCATTCGAGTTTGTCTTTCTCCAAAAGAAATTCAGAAAACCAAGATTTGAGTGTTTGTGGTGATTTGAGAAGTGATTCTGGGAGACACTAAGGGAAGATGGGAAAATGAGGCAGGGTGGGAAAGAAAACCAGTAAAGGATGGCTTAGTAAGCCAGATACTATAGTAGGCAACAGGAAGTTTATCCTGCTGGGGTGGTAAGGTGAGTGGAGTATGTATTATCTAACCTCCAACAATCATCGTTTCAGGGTACTCCAGCCTGCCTCAAGCATGGGAAGAGGGTACCAAATGCTGAAGAGCCTCTAGCCAGCATCACATGTGCTGGAAGTCGGGCCAGTGCTCATGGAAGGGGTTAGTGTGGAGGGGATCTGAACTGGACACCAACAGTGTCTGCTACAAAGTTCAAACAGTAATGAGACAGAGTCTCTGAATGGACCGAAAGCTACCAACCAGTGGACCAACCAACCCACGGAGCAATTACAAAAGTTATTAATACTAACTATGTTGGTATTCCAAGATGTTAAAGATACAAAGAACAGTCAAGTACTTGATCACTCTACTGATGCCAGCAGCCACATCCCTACACAGCAGTTCCTTAGAATCAGAAATAATTCTCAGCAAAATGGGTAGGAATTCCCCCAATATTTTAATGGGTAGGGGATTTCCTTATATTCTTAGATTCTTGCATGCTAATTTCTGTCTGGAATACTTCTTTCAAGCATCATCTTAAGGGCCGCCTTTTCCACGAGATTTGTTCCAAGGGCTAAATGTGCTGATCTGACATGCTTAACTACCAGTGAGCCACACCAGATATCACCAAGATGTGCCAGGCCTAGGTGGTTTATACACATTCCTGCACTTCCTCATCCTTGAGCTATGAGTCAGCCATGTTTTACCAAAATATCATGGAACCTCGCCAAGGATTCAAGCTGTTCTAAGTGACTGCTCAAAGCTAAGATATAGGCAAAGGAGGGGTCTGTAACTCCCTCCTCCCTAAATGCCATGAAACCCACTAGTAAACATACATATTAGGCAAAAGGTAGCACACACACAACATACCACACATACAACATACAACACACACATGCCCACATACACATACACACATTCATACACATAGAAGCATAGAAACTGTCAGGTTCAGAGACAGAGTTTACCCACTTCCTCAACTAGGCATATTTTTAGATGAAATCCGGAGGGTGAGAGAAATGGTCAAGTTAGGTGTTACTGCATTGCTTCACGCTGACCTTTTCCTGACAGAGTTGAAGAGCCTCCTTCGGCCTCAGAGTGAGACAGCTACTAATAGTGCCATGGCGATGCCAATTAGAAGGCCCCCGTGTTGGGATAAGGTCGGCAAAGGTGGTGAGGACAGTGCAGCCCCTTTCTCCTACGCTTCCCCTGACCCAGGTCTACAACCTAGAGAAAAAGTTGGCTTTAAGAAGTGCACACGTTTTTGCTTCCTTTCTTGTCTTTCTTTTTTTTCCCCTTTATATATTTGTTTTTGTTTTGCTTTAAAATCCCTTTTCTCCACTGCAGTAATAAATCACTGCAGGCAAGATCCACTCGTGAATGCTAAAATTAGTGGGAAAAACATAATGGAGAAATAGACTACTTGCAGAATCTCAAAGTAAATCTCCCAAATATTTATTTAAAATTGTGGTTATTTTAGCAAATATCCACAAATTCTTTGGTGCTCCTCCCTCCAGGAGATGAACCTTAAACCCCTCCTCCTTGGGTGTGCTGGACTTAGCAACTTCTAATAAAGGACAAAAGAGAAGAATATAAACTTTGGAGTAGAGAAACCACCTTAAACAAGTAATCAAGGTTAACAAGATCAGTAATAAGTCCTGTCACTATCACGTATCTCCTGATATGATATGATGAGAAGGTCACTTTACCTTTGTGGTGTTCTTCCAAGTCTATAATCCCAGTCTCATTATTAGAAAGTATCAGACAAATGCAAATTGAGGGATATCTTGCAAACTACCTGACCAGTACTCTTCCAAAGTATGGTTATAATAAGCGTGGGAAGGCTGAGGAAGAAGCTAAGGAGACAGGACAACTAAATGCAATACGGGATTAGATCTAGGAACAGAGGAAGGACATCAGTGGAAGAACTGGAGAAATAAGAACAAAGTGTTTAGAGTATTGCATCAATGTCAATTTCTCAGTTTTGACAAAGGTACCGTGGTTAAGAAAAACACTGACATTAGGGGAAGCTGGTCAAATTGTATATGGGAATTCTATTTTCTTTGCAACAGTTCTGAAAATTTTAAATGACTTCGAAATTTAAAAAAATTAATGCAAAAACAAATAAACAAACAATAAACAATCCCTTCTCTCAATGGTTGTTGCAGAAAGCCTTGGGTTGGGTAGGGTACCAGAGGGCTGGCTCATGGCTGCAGCTCGTTCATGGACTTCAGCCTTGAGTAAGTCTCCCTCTCAGGGCATAGTTTCTCCAACTGTGACATGATAGGGGAGTGGAGGACTGCTCAGTACTTTTCCAGCCATGTTCATTAGGACACAGCTTCGGTGATGTGTTGTGGGGTAAACTTAAAAAAACAAACGAACAAAAAAAACAGCTCCTGCTCACTCCCTCTCCTCCCTACCCGACTCCTCCAAACTTCCAGCCAGAGTAGGTCCACTTGGGTCTGTTAAATATTAAGTGTTCATATAACATTTGATTTGATGAAAGCTTTCTCTGTAAAATGCTAAAAAATACTATAAGAGATCATTTATTAGGTTCCTTTCTAAACTTACATTCATCATTTCCCAGCCAAGTCTTCCCGGAATTAACTAAGAATAACTTGAACATTCTCTTCCCTTTCTAGGATGCCAGATTTCCATGGGTGGGAGCCATGTCTGTTTACCTGTGTTGACCATTCACCAGCCCTTATCATGGGAGAGTAATCAATACCAGGTGAATTCGTATTGAAGATGCTAGAAACCTGATAACTTTTTGGAAAATAAGTGAGTATGAAACATACCCCTGATCCCAGGGTCATGTTAATTTCATCTATTTCAAAGAGATCTTGACTAAGAGGCAGAAGTTGTGAATTATTGATTGATGATCAAATCCACGCCACAATTTAAGACCAGGATCAATTTTCCCTTCCTCTAGGAAGTATTCCTTGATCCCTCCAACTGGACGTGACCTCTTCCTCCTCTTTGTGTCCACTGTCTTTGTCTGTGTCTCTGACGCAGTGCTACTTTGTCTTTCCTGAACACAGGACCCAAAACCTCTACCTAACGATATGGAAACCTTCTTGGAGCCCACTTCACAGTGCCTGATACATGTGAAATGCCCCATAAAAGTTGAATAAGTGAACGAATAGCTCCAGGCCTCCTTGTTTCAAAGGTATCAAAACAAGACATCAGCAGATCTGGGTATAAATCTCAGCTCTGCCAGTTTCTACTGTGTGATCTTTGACAATCACTGATTGTCCCTGAGCCTCAATCTCAAGTCGGCCTCTGGTTAGTGCTGTTGATAAACCCTATAGGTCAGATCACACAATTCCAGGGGTCTAACACAGTACTCCACACACAGTGGGTGGGTGTTCAAGAAATATCAGTTGCATAAATAAGTAAATTGTAGCCTCTTTCAGCTTCAGTTTCTTTATCTGTAAAATAACAATACAAATACCTAACTTGCATGTTTATGGTGAGATTAAATAGCAGAGCATAGTCGTGTATTCAGCATGATGCCTGGAACCTGGGAATTGCTCCATAAATGTTGTTTCTCTTCTAGTCTTTTCCCATCAGGTATTCTCTCCAGTGAGGGGGCTAACTTGAGCATTTCTCCCAGGCATGTGCTTCGTTAAGGAAGCCAAATTAAGAATCCGAGGTGCTTACATTTGAGAAAAAGCAAAAGATGCTTTTGCCTGGAGTGCGACATGGGGTCTAATGGATTCACAGTAGATCTGCTAAGAAAACATCCTGGCCCCCAGTTGAGAGAAGCAGCACCATTTGCATAACAGGTGTTTTTGCCACAAGAATGACACTTTAAAGACAAATCCCCCCAGTGCATTCCCTAAAGTAGGAGTGCATATTTAATTGCACTTAATGCCATCTTTTTCTCTAACTCAGTACTTAGAGGGGATATATCACTCCACAAAGTTGGGAAGGTTTCTATAGGAATGGCTGCAATCCAGAACTGCTTCTAAACTTCAGTGCCCAAAGGAAAAATGTCAACAGTAGTGTTTCAGAAATGGAGCCATGGGCTTTCTTTGTTTGCCTGACAAACATCTAGCTGAGAGAGAAAGCCATGGGATGAGAAGAGCAGAACACAGCGGAACCCACAAAAACTGAGGTTCACTGTGGTCAAAGCCCAGAGCAGATCATTAGCACAGATTATTTTCAATTCGCAAAGCAAACAAAATTGTGTAGGAATAACCATCCTTCTAATTTTTATAGCAGGAAACTGAGGTTAGAATGATTTGAGTAATTTCTTCAAGGTTATATAGTTAATGATTGAGGAGCTTAGAGTTGAACTCAGGCCTGTCTGCCGCAAGCCCACGTTTTCGTCCCCCCTTGTCCACTGTCCTAGTGACTGTCACTTAGTGGGCACATGTTTTGTGATATGCATTGTGCCACCAGCTTCATACATATCATCTCACTGAATCTTTATACTTATTCAAAAGTGTTTTCTCTATTTAAAAAATAAGAAAATCAAGGCTCAAATGAATTAACTAACTTGCCCAAAGTCACAAGCAGAGGTAATAGAAAATTTGGGATTGAAACCCTAATTCGTTTATCTTTTTATCATCAGTGTCACACTAATTTGCTGTGAGAGTTTGAAGAAATGAGTTCTATTCAATGAGCACTGAAAGGATGAAGAAGTACAAATTAGTGGTTACAAAACACTCATGGGATATAGAGTACAGCATGGGGAATAGAGTCGATACTATCCTCGTGGCTGTGTGCAGTGCCAGATGGGTGCTAGAGTAATTGGAGGGATCACTTCATAAATTATATAACTGTCTTGCTGCTGTACTGTATTATCTGAAACTAATATAAAATAAATTAAATAAAAATAAAAGTAAATAAAATAAAATAAAGATCTTATTAGCAGAGATCTTAAAGGTTCCTTGTGCCTCTAACATGCCATGATTTGTGCTTCTCTGCCATGAACTCTTCCCCATTCGCCACCTCGGGGTATCCCTAACCTTTCCATTATCCCCAGCGGATGCTGAGATATTTGAGGAAAGGAGGTTGGGCTTTACCATTGAGTCATGTGTGATCTTGGACATGACGAACTTTACTAAATTTTAAGCAGGGCTAATAATAATAATTGCTACAATATCAATGCCTAAATACCCAAAGATGCTTTTGAAGATAAAACGCAACAGTGGATATGTGAACAGTGTCTTGAAACTGCCAAAGCACTGTACAAATATTAGCTAGTATTAACATTATTATTATTGCTAAGGTGAAATGCATCCTTTGAGGGCAGTTAACTTCTATGTCAACAGAGTTGATTCATGAAAGTGCAAATGGTCCTCAATGGCCCCCATACAAGAATCCCCGCGCTTTGTAAGATCTGCTCTTCAAAATTCCTCGCTAAGCTTTTAACAGATACTTGGGTGTCTACTACAAATGACTACTCAGAGCCTTTTATTGGGAAGGTGAGGAGGTTCAACTACAGCACAGTAGCTAAAGGCACAGACCTTGGGCTCCGACAACCCTGGTTCAGGGCTGAGTTTTATCACTTCTAAGAAAAGGGTTTGCCCCTCTGAGCCTCAGTTTTCTTCCATGTAAAAGGCAGTTACTAACAGCCTCCTCGCTGGACTGTTGTGGAGATTAGATAAGGTAGCAGCGTGGAAAGTATTTAGCACTGTTCCTGGCACATAAATAGCAGACTATGCTATTATTTATACCAAAATGTTACAGATACACAAACTGCAGCAGCTAAAAGGATGGGCCATGCTCATGGGTGCACAGAATTGGGACAAGAGGGGGCTCAGGTGTTCTTTTTGATGCCTGTTTCCTAGGGACCCTGCTCTAATACGTACCTTTTCTCATAGTGTAAAAGGGTGAAAAATGCATTTGCTTAAAATCCGTCTGCTTTTTATAACTTCCAGAGATCAAAATCTGCACAGGCAGCAGTTCTTTGCTGCTCCTAATTAATTCCTAAACAAAGACCGCTCTGGCAGCAGCACAGTTTATGAAGCCAGTTGACCTCCTGTTGCAGAAATGATGATGCAGATGTTGCTGCTACTTCACAACCTCATTTTTCACTTTCTACCACTTGGTCAGACCAGCCACATCTTCACCTTCTGAGGAGCAGGAGATGGTCCCCAGGGTGGCTCTGAGACCCCAGTTATCACCTGCCATGGCTGCTGGCCTTTCTCCACTCAGGGGTCTCTCAACAGCAGCCTGAGGTAGAAAGACCAGAAAAAACATCAGCTTGGTCTTTGGTTTATCGAAGCGACTTGCAAGTTGAGGTCTCTCTCATCTATATGGTGTTTGGGAGGCCACAGGTAATAATAATCACAGTTGTCATGAACTGAACTTTTATTATGTGCCAGCACCATCCTGGGCATTCTGCCTGGGTTATCTCATTTCATTCAACACAGTCTTTTAAGAGATGAGTTACTGTCCTCAGTTTAAAGTCCAGGAAACAGGATATTGGAGATATGAACAGAGGTTGCACAACTGTAAAGCGGCCACTGACAGAGCACTCCCTGCAGGCAAGGCACCAGCACTTCACCTTGTCACCTCACTGAAGCCTCTCTCCACCAGTATGAGGATCTCTGACAGGCTGGACAACTTTTCCAGGTCAAACAGGAAGTAAGTGGAGAAACAGAACCTAACAAGGTGTGGGCCTCTCTTCTGAGTTGTTCTTCCAATTTCACTGGTCTTAATGTGTCAGTGAGGAGAGCACGGGCTGAAGCCTCAGACCCCAGGTCTTGGGTGACCATGTGACCCTGGGCAATCTCATTTTTCTCATCCATCAGATGGGTATATTCTCATACATCTCACCTATGAACGGTCGTTAACAGTTTTGTAAATTTATTGAAGCAGTATATGACAAAGTCCATGCCGGCCTACAGAACACACTCTTAAAAAAATCATCGTAATAACTAAGTAGAATCTGCTATCACTGGCTGCTCTCCCTACAACCAGTGAATCTGAGCCCAGTGATAAGATGCCGTGAAAAGTTCGCAACTGTAACACATGATAAGATCTAATCATCTGTCATCCAATCCATTCATCTAACAAAACAGTTTACTGAGCTGCTATTACAGGCCAGGCACTTCCCTTGTCTTCTAAGTCTTCTAAAATCCTCTCTCCTTCTCCTTTCTCCCCTTTCCATCCTGTCCCCTTTCCATTTTTGGATCACCTCTTCCCCTATTTCTGTTTACTTCTTTTGTCCCAGAAATGAGAGCAGAAGAAAATTAATGTATTTATTCCAGCTTCCCTATTCCCTCAGCCATCGGTGGCTAGAGAAGCACTAACCACGATTCTCTGCTGTATTAGTTTGTTCAGGCTCTCATAACAGAATTCCAAAGACTGAATGATTTAAACAACAGAAATTTACTTCCTCACAGTGCTGAAGGGTGGAAGACCAAGAACAGAGGCCAGCAAGGGTGGTTCCTGGTAAGGCCCCTCTTCCCAGCTTTTAGACAGCTGCTTTCTCACTGTGCCATCACATAGCCTTACTGTGATGTCTGTGCATCACTGGCATCTCTTACCCTCTTTATGAAGGATACCAGTCCTATTGGATTAGGGTGTCAATCTTATAACCTCGTTTAACCTTAATAACCTTCTTAAAGGCCCTCTCTCCAAATGCGGTCGCATTGGTAGTAAGGGCTTCAGCATATGAAATTTAAGGGGAACGCAATTCGGTCTACAACATCTGCTACTCTGAATTTCAAAATAGGCAGTGGCCAGCCCAAATTTCATCCTGGACCTTAAATATGAGGCCTGACTTCAGGCAAATGTCCACCAGTGGCACATCTACCCCGTTCCGGCAAGGTTTCCAGCATTGACCAATGGTGTGACCCCAGGCAAGCACCTTCTCTGAGGCTCAGCCTGCCCTGCCATAAAATGACGTTAAAAAGTACACCCACTTAATATATTGCCAGGAGGTTTTAATGAGATGTGAAATAGGAGCATGTTCTATTAACATTAGTGGGTCAACAGTGTTTGAGCTTTAAGAATAGCTACAATTATTGAGAAATTTCTATTTATCAGACACCAAGTTTGCACTTAAAATGGATGCTTCTATTCCTGGTGACATTTTATTAGAGAAGGCATTACTGTTACACCTATTTCAGACTTGAAGAAACTAAAGCTCAGAGAGGGCAAGTAGCTAGCCTCAGATCACACAGTTAGCAAAAGGCTGACGGATCCAAGTTCTGGTTGATCCCTTCTCCTCTCATCCATGATGCTATAATTTTTGTAATGGCACAGACCGGCTCTGCAGATAAGCTTCCTCAACCTGAGGGGCAGTGGGGGCTGTCCCACGCCTCCTCGTAGAAGGCCTCTGGTAGCTCTACGAACCACCTGAACAAAGCCCCAGCATGGACACCCACATATCTCACTCCCTATTAAGGAAGGCTGAGTCAGGGCAGGCCTCTAGACACTTCATGAGGGGAACATCAGAACACATAAGGACTGTGATAAAACAGGAACAGAAGAGGACGTCTGTGGGGACAACCCAGGGCCACTCCTGCTAACGTCCCTGCAGCATTTTACAGAAGGGAGGGAGGGCTGGGCACACAGAGGGACAAAGACAGAAGCAGATGGGATGGGAATGCTGTGCTACAAAATCGAGAGCTTTATGGCCAGTGAGGCAAATATAGGCTCTAAAACCCAACTTGGCCCCTCCCTAGCTCTGCGACCTTGGACAAGGAGACTCAACCTGCACCTCAACATTCCAATCTGTGAGACAAGATAGCAATGCCTGCCTGACAGGGTTTTAAGAGAATTAAATAATGATCTAAACAACTAGTGGTTTGAGGCTGTGACTTCCTACTGCTGGTCTCAGTGAGGGGCAGGTTAGTGATTCTCCACCTTTGCTGCCTGCAAACATTAGTGGCAGAGCTTGCCATAATGCAGATTCCCAGATCCCCACACCAGGTGTCTAGATCCAGCACACCTGGGCAAGACTCAGAAAATTACTTTTTAAACAAACACCTGAGGTAATTCTTACGTCAGGCAGAATCAATCTTGCTCCACACCTAGTAAAACAGTAAACAGTAGAACTTACTATTAGGTGATTTTTAAAAACCCTAATGCACAGTGGTAATGCAAGTGTTTTAAAATCAAAACACCTGCCTCTCAATCTCACATTGCTTGTGTTGGATGAAATGCTCATCATTTATGGACTTCAGTCTCCTCCCAGGTGACACTAACAAACTACCTTAAAGAACTGTTTTAAGAATTAAGTAAAATAATACATACAAGCTCCCAGCATATTCTCTGGGATGCAGCAAGTGCTCAGTATTCTTCCTATGACAGATTCATTTTCACCTAGCCCTTGAAAGGAACTTGTAATAACCCCACAAAGGTGGCAACCCAGGAGGGGAAACAGAGACACAAAAAATTTTTATACCTTAATTTCAACCTCACATTTTGTTTAATCAAGAAATTTACAGGGGGCAAAACTAATTAGTGGCTTTAAATGCTTTGATATATGCAGGCACTGCAATCATGATAAATCATCTCCGACATATGCCCGGCTCCTCCAAGTGACAGATGACAAACAAAAGAAGGACAAGGTCCTCTATCACAGGCAGAATCATTGAGTTAATGGAAGAATTATTGCTTCTGAAATCCACTCCAGTCTTATTGAGGGGAACGTTCCAATTTATCAAAGCCAAATGAACATTAATTGCTGCAGTCTGGTAAGTTTTCCAGCCGTTATGACCTTCATTGAATTTTAATCCAAAACAGATAAGATTTCCTTCCACACAAGAGAAAACAACACAATTAGCTCAAAATGACAGCTAGATTACAGAGCAGGCACACACAAACAACACACATACATTCACACTCACGCACACCCTCAGTGAAAATATTGATTCTGCCTGACTTAAAATTCAGCACAAAGGAGGTAGGCAGAGAAAAGGTAAATAAATACAATCACACATCTGCATAACACCCCCCCACACACAGTCTTTCATTCAGAAGAGAAATTTTGGAGGCGGAAGCCAAGATGGAGAAGGTGGCAGGCAGTAATGGAGACAGGATTTCTGTTAACTGCTGTAATTAATGTTATGTCTCATCGGGGAGAGATTAGGAAAAAATAGAGGGGGAAGGAAGAAAAAAACAAGTATTATTTTGCTATTAAAGACACCCTTGAGCTGGGGAACATTAGCAGGAGAAGTTTGAATTGGGTAATTGTCTGACTGTATTGGTGGATTTGCAGAAAGGATGATTACCACAATATAGTGAAATACCACTGTACTGAGCCTGTGTGTTCATGGCTCCCACAACATGGGGCTAGAGGCCTGCTGAGTGCAGCTCACAGCTAAGGAAGGTGCAGAAAGAAACACACACATACACCATCATAAGAGCTAGATGGCAAGTCCAGCTATGTCACGGACCTGCCACACGTGTCATTCTCGGAAGCCTATAGGCTTTGTTTCTGCATCTGTTTTCACTCTAAAATAAAGGAGTTGGATTAGATGAGTTTAACAGGGATTTTTGTTTTGTTTTGTTTTGTTTTGTTTGAGAATTATGTCAGAAATTTCCACTTTCCTCACTTTTAAGTGTTTGTGACCAGAGAGGACCAGCTGTCTCCTTCCACAGTTCAAGGTGAGGCCTGCCTTGACAACACACAGAGTTGGGTAATTAGATGATTATGGAGATGGACCCTTAAAAGATCCTTACTCTTCCTTGCCCCTGTAAGAAGAAGAGATACTACAGCGTGAGAGGTTGCTGAGGATCAGGAACTTAAAGTTAATTCTGGGCTCGGGCACTGGCTATGTGAACTTGGAAAAGAGTTGTCTTAACTTTCTACATGTTGGTTTTATCATTTGTGAACTAGACACAATAACAGCAGTGATATTAATGAAACTGATGATACAACATTTGTGTAGTACAATTTTACCTCATTTTAATTCCAGGAGGTAGAACCTGTTATTACCACCATTGTATAGTGGAAGAAACTGAGGCACAGAAAAGTAATGTAACAATGTCACACTGCGAGTCAAGTGGTGAGGCCAGGATCTAACTCATTCGGCCTTGCTCCAGAGTCAATACTTTGTCTTTAACTCTTTTATTTTGAAATAATTACAGTCATGAGTAGTTGAAAAGTTAATTTAGAGAGTTGCTATATACTCTTCACTCAGCCTCTTCTAAAGTCAGTGTCTCATATGACTAAATAGGAAATCAAAACTAGGAAATTAACAATGATAGATACCATTAACTAAAATGCAGATCTTATTCAAATTTCAGAAGGTTTTCCACTAATGCCTTATATTGGTTTAGGATCTAATCCAGGATCTCACATGACATTAAGCTTTCATTTCTCCCTAATCTTCTCTTATCTGTGACAATCCCTCAGACTTTCCTGTCTGTCACGACCTTGAGTTTTGAAGAGTGCCAGTCAGTTATTTTGTAGAATGTCCACACTTTGTGCTCAACTTACATTTTCTCATGATTTGGATGAGGTGACACATTTTTGTCAAGAACACCACAGACATGGCATGGTGCCCTTCTCAGTATATCCTATTGGAAGATTCATGATGTCAATGTGTCTGATTTCCAGTCGTGTTAACCTTGATTTAAGTGATGTAGTAAATTGGATGGTGGACCCCAAAAAGCTATGGCCACATCCTAACTTGTAAAGGTCACCTCAGGTGGAAAAATAGAGGGCCTTTGCAGATGTAATTAAGGATCTTGCAAGGAGGAGATCCTCCTGAATTCAGGTGGGTCCTGAATCCAATGATAAATGTCCTTATGAGACACAAAGAAGAGAGGACACAGAGGAGGTGATATAAAGACAAAAGCGGAAACTGAAGTTATGTAGCTACAAGGCAAAGAACTCCTGGGGCCACCATAAACCAGAAAGGCAAAATGGGCTGTCCCCAAGAGCCCCCCAGAAAGCACGCAGTCCTGCTGAGAGCTTGATTTTGGACTTCTGGTCCCCAAAACTGTGACGGAAAAAATTTCTGTTGTTTTAAGCCTCTCCCCTCCGCCAAGTTTAAGATATTTTGTTATGGTAGTCTTAGTCAGCTAATACAAGGGTATCCAACCTATTTCTCCACTGTACAGTCACGATCTTTCTTTTGTACTTAAATTTCCAGGGGAGTGATACTTCTACACTCTGCAAATATCTGCTTCTTCTCGAAGTTTCGCCCGTTAATTTTAGCACACATTAGTGAATCTTGTCGGCAGTAATTATTACAGTGGTTATTGTGTAATGGTGATTTTCCATTTCCCTCTTTCCTTCTACATTTATTAATTGAGATTCTGTTGTAAGGAAGAGCTATCTCTTCCATCCCATTTATTTATTTAGTCAATTATTCTTAATAACTCCTGCCC
Organism: Pteropus medius; assembly: GCF_902729225.1. NCBI lineage: Eukaryota > Metazoa > Chordata > Mammalia > Chiroptera > Pteropodidae > Pteropus > Pteropus medius. The sequence continues at coordinate 4,039,952 of NW_024342647.1, read as the reverse complement.
AACTTAGCTCAAAGAATGTTTGTGAGGGCCAGCATGAGGGTGAAATTAGGAGGAAATACTTTAAAAGGCAAAAGAGAAAAGAAAGGACCTTCTCTCGCCCTGTTCTAAGACACTGCATGTGTCTTTTATCACGTATTTCCCTCCTCGGCCCCATGGATGAGGGATACACAGCCTCACTGAAAACTCATGAGAAAGGAAGAGTCAGAGAAGTTTAAGAATGTGTCTAAGGGCCAATAGCAATAAGGGAAAGAGTCACAATTAGAACCCACATCTGTCTGTCTCCATATCCACATCATTTCCACCAAACCGAGCTGCTTTCTGAGGATCAGGGAAAGGGGAGAAAGGAAGATTAACTGAAGGGGGAGGTAAAACTATCAATGTGTCCAAAATTAAACTCACCTCCCGTTTTTACTGTGGGCAGACTCGTGTGTGAACACTACACCGCACATGCGCATGCACCCCATTCATTCACCTGGTGTTGTCAGAATCACATACGAAAGCCCCAGGTTCTTGAAGGAAAACAAAATGGGGAACAAGAGGCTGAAGCAGAAGAGGTGAGGAGTGGCCACCAAGGGGACGTTTACCTTGACTCCTACCAACCTGTCCGCCCCTCCGCACTTTCCTTCCCGGCACTGCAGCCCCGCCCACCTTCCCCTCTGCCGCCTCTTCTCAGATCCGCAGCCTCTGGTGGCCCACCTCACCCCCACCTGGCCTCCAGTCTGCCCCCCCTTCCTCCTCATGCTCCTACTCACCCCTAGGGCCCCACCCTTCACCCCTCCAGTCCCCCTCCATCGCCCAGTCTTGGGATGGGGTCTGATCTGCCCCACTCCCTCTGCTCTTTGTCTTTCCCTGTTTACTTCTCTCTGTGCCGTTTCCTCCGTGATTTCATTTTCCACTTCCTCTTCCTCTGCACCTGCTTCTACTGCTAAATCATTTTCTGTCTGTTCTTGCTAATTTCCCTCTATTTTTTTACATCTCTCTCATTGTCTTTGGCTCTCTTTTTCTCAATTTCCCTTTATCTCACTCTGTCTCTGGGAGTTTCTATATGCCTAGTATAGAAGAGTTGCTTAATATTTATGAATGTCTATTTTTCCTGTCGGTGTTTCTGTCTGCCTCCGTCTGACTTCTATTATGAAGACTTTTTTTTTTTCCTTTTCTCATATGCATTCCCATCCTGCATTCTATTTTGGCCAGGAGATTCCAAGGAACTGCTTTCAGGCCCCCTTTCCTAAGTTGCCCCTTGCCATCTCTAGATGCCTTTGTAACCTTTTCCACTTGGGCTTGATTGTTGGCCCGGACAAACACTGTAGGGATGGGCAACCCCCATTTTCTGGCCTCCTTTTCTCCATTGTTAAAATGAAGGTGGGGTACAGTTTATTGCTGTTTGCAATGGTTGACATGCCCACTCTCTATACAGGATTACATACCCCCACATTGCAATGGCTTTGGCCTTGGCCATGTGATTTGCTTTGGCCCACAGAATGTGACGGAATCTATGTCTGAGCATTAGCTTTATAAGGCATCCTAGGTTTCTGCTAGCACTTTTGTTCTCTGCCATGAAAACCAAATGTCTCAGACTGGGGCTCCCCTTTAGGCAAAGTTCCAGAATGAGAAGACACACAAAGCTAAGCCATGGTGACTACAACTGCCGACATGTAATGTGCATGAGGAATAAAGTACTGTTTGGTCAGTCACTGAAATTCATAGTGATTTGTTTGCAAAATAAAGAAGTGAAAGCCGAATCATATACGAGAGTTGGATTCTGCAGGCTCTAAGGTAATTTCAGGTCCAACATTTCAAACATATTTTATAGTTCTATCAATTTGGGAAAATATAGCCAAATGTTTTCATGTGCATTATCTCATTTCAGAGTTAGGGTTTTAATTTTATTTCCATTTTGCAATGGCCAAAAGAGAAGCTTAAGAGAGATGAAGCCTTGTCTAAATCTCTACAGCTAGTATGAGGTAGAGTCTGAGCTCGAAACCAGGGCTCCTGACAATAAACTCAGTGATCTCTCTGCTTCCCTCTGCTGCATCTTTAAATGTTGGGTTTATTCTCCTAATTCACCCATAAGCTTAGTTAGAGATCCTATAGGTTTTTTGTGAACCCTTGTTGAGGCCAGTCAAGGATAAGCTACAAGGTTCATGTGATTTACACCTTTATGTATTTTGTGAGTGTGTGTGTGATTTTAAAAATTCTACTCTCTGGGGAAAAAAAAGTAAATGAGATTCACGAGTTATGGCCCACTTACATAAAAATGTACTTGGGATCATTGTAATATCAAATTTCATCATGTCTTGGCAACTGATATAAGCTCGATGATCTCAATTTACATATGGGGATCTTAAGGCTAAGAAGGGAAAGTGACTTGCATAGGTCACGGAGCACATGAGTGGCAGGGCTGAGACACCTAGTCCCAGGTCATAGTTTGTCGTACTATGTGTATCACATGGTTTTTCCACCATTAGACTTTCGCTGCCTTCCCTTTTAAAGTAATCCCTGCTAGTGAGGATGCTTCTCACAACACGCTGTCTTCTTTCTGAAAGACTTCTGGCTTCTGTGATGGCTTGGCCTCTCCTACCTTGGTTACCCTGGGCATCCTTCAATAATATCACATATAAATAACACAGCAATAACACTTATTGTTATCAGTTAAATTATAGCTCCCCAAAAAAAGATATGTTGGACTCCTAAATCCCAGTATCTCAGAATGTAACCTCATGTGGAAATCGGGTCTTTATAGAGGTTAATTGGGTAGGCCCCCATCCAGGATAGTTGGTGTCCTTATAAAAAGGGGAAAAATTGGACAGAGAGACAGACATGCACACAAAGAGAATGTCTTGTGAAGACTGCACTTATACTGCCAGAGGCCAATGAACTACCAGAAGCTGGGAGACTGTCCGGGAACTGATCCTTCTCTAGTGTCTTCAGAAGGAGCATGGCTCCGCTGACACCTTGATCTCAGATTTCTAGCCTCCAGAACTGTGAGACAATACGATTTTGTTGTTTGGGTCTCTTAGTTTGTGGTACTCTGTTCCAGTGGCCCTAGGAAACTAATAGACTTATAAATAGCAGCGTGCTGTCACTTATGAAGACCTCGCTATGTGTCAGGCTCTAGCACATGTGCTTTGTGTGTATCTTCTTAGTTAATCCTCACAGCAGCCCCCGTAGGTAGGCACTTCATCCTCACTCTGTTCCAGATGCGAAAATGGAAGCAGAAAGAAGAAATGCACCCAAGTCGCATGGCCAGTAAGTCAGATACAGAGCCAGAATATAAACCTTGGGACACCAAGCCCTCAGTTCTTGTCATGAGTTACATTCTCTGTGCCTACATTTTCTCAAAAGTAGAGCAGGAGTAATAATGATATATTGAATTAGGATTGTTGTAAAAATTAAATAAATTAAATTTGTGTCAATTACTATAACAGTGCTATTAGCATTGTTAATTTAAGGTTCTTCAGTATTGATTATTTCCTTAAAACTTTTCTAGCTAGTTATTGTTCTTCTTGACATGTAATTCCCAAAAGTAAACACAGAACCTCAAAAACTAGCTGAACAGAAAACTAATCTTTTATTAATACAATTTAAAATGTAAGACCGCTTTTAGCAGTGAGATCCTATAAAGTTGGCTTCTTCTGTACTTGTGGTTGATTTTTTAAAAGCTTTTTTTCTTTGTTTCTTTCTTTTTCGAAAGTAGGATTTTCACTGTTAGATTTAGTAGGCAACTAAACCATTATATGATTGAGTGATTAAATCAATAAACTAAGAAATGCATGATATGCCATGAATAAATAAATGCAATGGTTGGGGAAGTGATCTAATTCATTTTTCAAAGACAGATTTAAAAAGTTATCCATCCACACATCGCACAGATCCTTTAAACAAAGCTACTGATTGAGAATGGTAATAATAATTTCTCAGATTTATGTGACATTTTATAATCCTTAAAGTAATTTTTGTATATTATTATATCATAGAATCATAGATCTTCTAAGTTGGAAGCAACTATAATATCTATCTAGTTTAACTATTATTCCTCTCAAAATACTGATGAATAGAGCTCCTAGTCTTTGTTTGCATACCCACAGAAACGAGAAACTCACTACTGCCCCTGACCCAGTCCACTCCACTGCTGGATAACTCAAACACTTTGAAAGGTTTCTCCTTTGTCCAACCATGAACAAGTATGTTGGTCCCTCATAACCACTCCCCACACTGGGGCTCATAATCATAAATCTGCCCAATTGTCTGAGGGATGGTCCCTTTGAAAGAAATGTCTTCTCCTCTCACAACATCAATCAAACATTTCCTTTCATTGCCTTTCTCAAAATATTTTGTCACCGATATTGTCACTACAGCTAACCTTTTAATAACAATTACCACTTTCCGTGCATGTCGGGCACTGCGCCGTGCAGAATTATGCCCAAGAGCAAAGACTTTCAACTTGGACCGACAGGAGTCAGAATCCCAGGTTCAGTGCATATCGGTGATGTGAACTTGAGCAAGTTACAAAACGTCACAAGTCCCAGGTTCCTCATCGACAGTATCTGCGTTACAGAGATATCAGAGCAATGAAATGAAATAATGAATCTGCTGCACCTAGACTGTGTGGGACACTTGCATGTGCAACCTTACTGGAATTAGAAAAAATCTAAGAATTGGGGAATATTACATCAGTTTTTTACAGAAAATTAGGTTGATTTGGCCGAGGTCATAAAGCTAGCGACAGAGACATCGTCCAACCTTGGAGTTGACTTCTAAGTCATTATCTCCCTTAAGACAATCATGTAAGGAGAGAGTCTTTGCAAGAATTCGCCTACGCTATCTTATAATTTAAGCTGACGACTAATGCCCAGAGAAGAGAAATTGTGGTCTACAAAGGATAAGGGTGGAGATTCTGGAGTCGGCCTACAAAGAGTGAAATACTGGTTTTACCATTTAACGTTTGTATAACCAAGTCATAACACTATTGATTTTATTAACAGATCGGGTTTCTCACCTATGAAATAAACATAATAATAGTACCCACCTTGAGATTTGGTGTGAGAATTAAATGTAATAATACATGTAAAACAAAATTTGCAACACTACCTAGCATATAGTAAATAGCCAATAATTGCAGGTATTATGATTATCTCTCTAGATCAATAGCAAAATAGCAGCAAAAATAACTAAGCTCAGTGTCTTCTTACTCCTAGATTCGAGTCCTTTAAACCTTGTTGCCATGGTAACATTAATAGCCACTGTTATAATGTGCCCATGATGTGCCAGACTGGATATTAGGTACTATTTATATATTTCTTTCACTCTTCTCAATAACTTTGTGAGATTGGTAAGATTGTTTGTGTCTCATAGATAAAACTGAGGCTCAGAGAGGTGAAGGGACTCTCTCAGGGTAAAAACATCAGAAAACAGGAAGCAGAAGAGATAGCGAATTCCAAATCTCTGCTTTCTTCTCTGCATCTTGCTGCCTGCGTGGCTGAGGCAGGCACGTGATTGCTCAGGGTAGCTGAAGCTGAAGCAGTGAACTAGATAAAATGACCTTCCACTCTCTTTTTCTGGCCTGGGTCCACTGAAAATCTCTTTATTGCATGACCCTTGGGATAGTAATAGAAGCCACAACCTTCTGGGACAAAGTTGATGCTCAACTCAGGTCTTCACAAGCCCAAAAGAGTAAGCTGGTTCCACTTCAGAGGCATGGATTATAGCAGGTTCCAGTGACTGGGCTAGAGCTGGTTGTCCTGCATGGTCAGGCAGGATATTTGTACTAAGAAAAGGAGATAGAGACCATTGACCCTGACCTCCAGATTTCTTTGAGATTTGACTAAATGATTTGGGTCCTCACAAACCATCTCAGATCAAAGATGAAAACAATGCAAAATTTGACAGAGTGAGAACTGTGGTCTCATGAGCAGCCATGTGACATGAGTTTGAAATCTTGGGAAAAGCCTTTCCTTAGAATTGCCCTTTTGTTAGCCACATAGCCTTAGGCAAGTCAATTAGACTCATTGAGTCTCAGACTTCTCACCTGTGAAATGGGGAGTCAGATCTCAGCCACTATGAAGGCCACTTTGAATAGCTGCCTGGGAGGATGGGGGAAGCAAACACTCTTTTTATTCCTGCTGAATTATCTGTGGCCAGAATGGTAAAACCAGAGCCTGAGCCACAGAAAGGCCTACTCTCCATGCCAGCCCCTCTGACTAGCTGGGAGATCCTGGACAAACCCTAGCCTATATTTGGACCTCACTTTATCAACCTATGAAATGAAAGGATATAATACATCAGCATTTCTCAATAATAAAAGTACTTCTAGTAATAAAAGCTAATGATCTTATATGCCAAGCTCCTCTCATCGAAGGGCTTGGTGCACCTATACAATACCCTCATATTAGTATAACCCTCATTTATAGATGACAAAAACAAGCCACAGTGGAGTTACAGATTTTGCCCAAGATCACTCCAAGTGTTAAGTAAGTGGCAGAGTGTGACTTTACATCCAGGCACTTGGGCTCTGGAATCTATGCTTATGACCTCCATGTCACCCTGACTCTAGATAGAAGGGAGCATTCACTGAGATGTGTCTTACTTCTGAGAGGCTGGACTGCCTTCAGTAGATGCCCTGGGGTTCAAAGTTTCCTGAACCGGACTCTGCCCCTGAAAGTATGACAAGGACAAAGAAGAGCCGGATTTGGGAGCCCAAAAGAAGGAAAAGAACAGGCAGAACTGCAAAATGGTAGTCTTGGGCCACTTTAGCTGATGGGTAGGGAGGGTCTGGAATGTACCAACCTCCACAGGACCCGCTCTGCCAGCTACATTCTAAATTCAAAGAATTTCAGAGACAGTTGGGTCTTTGTAAGTTCTTTTCAAGCTGAACTCACTGAACAGAAGGGAAAGGTGAGGCATACCTATGGTCCTTGTGGATACAGTCTGATTTAGTGGAACTAACGCTGGCCTGGAGGCTGAGAAAGCCCATTTGAGGTCATTTATAATTGAGATAATACTATCTAGGTTACTGGCTTATGGCAAGGATGTGTGTAAGTAAATTGCTGTGCCAGAACACAGAAAATGCTTAATAAATATTAGTCAAAACCGAGTCTCTTTCAAATGTTTTAAAAAAAAAAAAACAGCAGTCACACCCCCTCAGTCCTTCTTAACATCTGATAACGCCCATGCTCCACAAGGAACTCAGCAAGTACCCTGAGATGGTACTTACAAACTTGCACCCCAAAGTTAGCATACAGGTACTCACTTGGCTTGACATGTGGCTGAATCATTCTCTAAATATATATATGGGGAAAGTCTATCACACTCATTCCATGAATAACACAAAGGCCTTGATTTGCTCCTCCACGTGATGTGCATGTGTTAGGTCCAAAATTAACATTGCTGTCTGGTGGGCTTTGTGTGTGTTTTTCCAAAAAGAGAAAACTTTCAAGCTCTTACTCAGCCCTAATCAGAATGCACAGTGCCAGTTGAAGAGAAACCCGGAGAAGAGAGACCAAAGCCAAGGTCTGCTCCACAGAAGACTTTCAAACAAACAAACGAACAACAAACAAAATCAAAAAACTGTTGACTGCTGAATAGGAGACACGATTGAAGAAGTAGGTGGTAGCTTTACTTGGGTGGGTGGCCTTCGACCAGCCACTCCACCTCTTCCTCACACAGAGGCTGGGAGTAACGTTTCCTGCTCTCATCCTGCAGGCAGAGCTGTGCTCAAGGACACCAGGAGGAAACGATGTAAGAGGGCTTCAGGACCGAAAAGCACTAGGGGAACATCGCTTGTAGCTATTATCTGATCTCTTTTCTGGCCAGTTAGACCCTGTACATTCTGCACATTAAATTTATATTTTTTTTCCATCTACCATGCAAAGTCATTAATTACAGCTTTTTAAAGAAACCATTACGATGAACCCACATGCAATTTGGACTACAATTCAAGTGATTTTAGCCCTAGTAGCCTTCGTTGAAGAGATAAGAGACTCGGAGAGTTCTAGATGGTGGAAGGCCACGCCACCTCTCTGTGTCTAGAACTTTATCTCCGAGATGAAGTTCTAGAGGTGGCACACCTGAGTTCATGAATTCTTGGAAAGAACACAATGAGAAAATGTCCTTCAGTGTGCCCAGCACAGTGCTTGATAAGTAGTAATCATTAAATTCTCACACCGAGAGAAAGAGTGTACAGACATCACACAGGTTTTACAGCCAAACACGCTTAAGTTTGAAGAGCACCTCCCTCTCTTACTAGCTACGTGACCTAGGATAAGTTTCTCTGCCCTCTTTGTAGTATTCATAACTGTAAAGTGAGGGCAGTGAGGGTCTTCCACATATAACTGTACCAGCTGTGCCCAGCCAGCTCCGGGGGCCACCATGTAGTGCTCACGCTGCAGGGGTTATTGTGAAGGTTAAAGCACCTGGCACATCAAGGGCATTTGGAAAAGGGCAGCCCCATTCCAATTTTGTTCCGATTTTGTTTGTTCAGTCGTTCTTGGAAAGGCCAGTTGTATTGAACTTCAGCCTTTAGCAAAGCAGGCCAAGCACGTGACAGATGTTAAACAGCTATTCCCAGAGATGCCAGCCAAAAGGCCAAGGAGTTAGAGACCCTTTATTTTCTTCTCTGAAGCACAATTAGTTTGTCACAGCTGACAGATGATGGATGGGTGGGTATGCATCAGTCCAAGTGACACCATGGAATCTATTTGACCTTCTCTTTATCATTCTAACCTCACATTCGGCCAGCTCTTCCCCTCCATCTGCTGACATTCCCCTGCCTCTCTCCATCCTCTCTCCACCTCACCCTCCCCTGCCCCCCAAAGCCCTCCGCCTTGTTCCCACTCACTCACCATCACAGAAATGTGGAGAATGTGCATCTGCTCCTCTACAATCTCCGAGGGCTCCTGGAGTGTAGGGGCGGTGGCCCGGGCCAGCTGCCCAGAGCTGCTCATGGAGACGTGGAAGTACAAGGTGCCGTTTTCCAGCCACTGCTGTCTCCAGTGCACCAGTGAGATATCAGCTGCTGTGCCCGACATCTCTGCAAGACAAGACCCAGGGCACTGGGTGAGCTGCATGCCTGGCCTCAGTGCTCCAGAGAGGGAAGAAGCCATGCATACTCAGGAGCTCAGAAGGCACCTGCTTTGCACCAGGATGCCTGTCTTCACATCAAATCTATGAGCCAGAGGTCATCACTTCCCTTTAGAGTTCAGTCAACTGTGGCCAAGATTCACCCCAAGCCGCAGAGTGGCAGAGGCACGATTCGAACCCAGGTCTGCTTCTGCCCTTTTTTATGGCACTATGCACGATACGGTACTTCCTTCGACTCCAACAGTGCGGTCGAAGTAAGCACGAGGGTGAAAGCGCTTACACTCTTCTGAGGCAGTGGAACTAGAAGAATATGAAGGGAGGACACAGTGAGAGCCGTGGGAGTTCAGAATGTGACCTCCTCAGACCCTGAGCTGGAAGAACTCATGGCAGAAGAGCAGAACTTCAGAGCTAGAGAGAAACCAAGAGAAGAGGCCCAGCCAAGGTGCCTCAAGGTCATCCATTATGGGAAAGGAGTTTAGCAAGTGGGTTGTTCTGAGCCTGTTTCTACTGCTTCGATCAGAGCAGCTCCATTTGGGGGTAGTGGATGTGCTGCACTCCCAAGCATTCGGGTCTTGGCACGAAGGTTTCTGTGACTTAAAAATACTTGAAAAGGCACTGCCACTGCCATTGCCTCACCCCAATGTTCTCAGATAACCAATGGGAAGTAAGTCACCAAACTTAAAATTCTTAACTCTTGCCTCTATGCAATATTTCCCTCTGTACATCCTTGTTTTAAAAGATCTTTTTAATACTACTTCCATTCTGCATAATCACACCAACACAGCCTCTTGTCAAGTAGAAAGGTGATGGCACAAGGTACCAAATGTATCCTTGGACTGGGGTCATAGAACCTTTTCATAATGTTGTCTACTAGAGGGGTGTATCCCTGAAAATGTCCTAGAAGGACAGACCTATCAGTGTGTCTTGTGAAGAAAAGGGAAGGGTGGCATTGTTCTTGGAGGATTAATTATCAGGTCTTCACTCGAGTGAGAGTTACCTAGGAGACAGAGGCAATCCATCAGTAGACAGGTAGCCTTAATAGTGTCTGAGGCTTGGAACTTTGGATCCTCTCCCTAGGACAGGGATCTGATCTAGAGGCAGTATTCCTACAGTTCCCAAAGTCCTCGTGTACACACACACACACACACACACACACACACACACGCGCGCGCGTGCTTGAGGACTGATGGGGAGGCTGAGTTAGAACTTATCCGATCAGCTCTCCACATTCCTACTACAGCCCCTATTAAATCTGGTGACACTGAATGCAAAAGAGTTGCCTTGAAGACATGAGATGATGTTTGCCCACCAAATTCTACTGTATTATTTTTGTATCATCCATTCTCAGTAGACTAACTCCTTAGGGTTCACAATCAAAGGTCCTTTGGGGAAGAGCAGTTGGAACTTGGTAAATTCTATAAAAAGTTAACTATAACATTTATCATTGTTATTATTCATAGGGCAGGTTTTAATTCACCATTCAGCTGTTCTGGAAAAAAACCTTGAGACATCCTTGACTGATTGCTTTCTCTCCCACTCCTGACCCAGTCCATCAAGAAATCCTTCAAAAGCCATCCAAAGTTCAGGCCTTCTCAGCTCCTCCTCTGCAGGCACCTGGTAGGCCAGGGCACCATTATCTCTTGCCTGGCTTCCTGCAAGGGCTTCTTAATTTGACTTTCTTCTACCTTTGCCTCTTCTGTCTAATATCAACAAGAAGCCACAGGAATCCTGCTACAGCACCACTCTTTTGCTCTAAACCTTCAATGTCCTCTCACCTCATTCTATGTAAAACACAAAGTGACTAGAACATAGTAAGTTATTAGTCCAAGTGCAAACCTGCTTGGGTTTCATTTGCTGCACCAGGAGTTGAGCAGGACCAGAAATAATCACAAAAGTTCATCAGCTCCCAGAACATGGCCCCAAAGGACCCCAAGAGCTCATAGTAGGGCCCTAGGACAGAAGACTGGATAAGTGCCCAGTCTGTAAAGCAGGTCTCTCCCCAGCACCTTCCTCCTCCCACCATCCCACCTACCAGCCTCAGCACCTGAGGCCTGGACAGCAGCTTCTCAGGCAGCCAGCCAGCTGGGCCGAGGCAAGATGAAGACATCACGGTAAATGGCCTTGCTCAATACTTCACTCATTTTTCTCTCAATGCATAAAAGCCCAAAACCAGAGGCCCAGGGAACCCAGGAATGAGAGTTGCCTCTGGAAATAGTTGTTTCTCATTCAGCTGCTCAAGGAGGATCCATGTGCCCCTCGGTGGGCAGCACTTTCTGTACTAAGAATCCCTGGAGTGGCAGAAAGTCCCAGCGCAGGCCATGTCAGGTTGACACAGCCTGGTATAGATGGAGGCAGAGTAGGTGGAGGGATGCCTGCTGAAATCTACAATCCCCACTCCTAGAGCTCCCCTCAGCCTGTGCCTGCAATCCCAGGATTATGTGTTCAGATTGAAAAACGGAGGGTCACAGAGGGTTAATGAATTGCTTAAGGTCACTGGTGAGTTTGCGCCCAGCTGGATTTCCAGTCCACACAACTCCTACTATGCCAGTTGCTCTTACAATGTCTTCCTTTCCCCAACTAAATTAGCCCATGAACCAAAACTAGATTGAACTCTTTGTTTGCTATGGTGATGACTGCACAGTCAGCAGACAGCAAACGTTAAATGATAATAACAGCGTGTGAAACACAGTAAATATTGAATCACAGAGAACAGCTCCGGACTTATCTATTACGAAGAAAAGAAACTGTTGCTGAGGTGGGAAGGAGGGGCGCGCAACCTCAAAGAGAGGTTGATGGAAACAGAAGGCCTTCATGCGTTCATTCATTCATTTGTGTTTCTTTATTCCTTCAACACACTTTATGAAGGACCTTCTCAATTGCAGGCAGCTTAGCAGCTCAGAATATGAAGTGAAATGAGACATAGCTTTGCCTTCAGGAAGCTCACAGTCCTTTGAAATTCTACCCCTCCCTCTCTCCCATGTCGCTGACTCTCTATTTAATGCAGCCCAGGACATTGTGTATTATCCTGACCCACATCCTACCATCATCCCCTCCTCATGTGCTCCAGCCCTGCAGGACTTAAAACAGTCCTTCAAACAGGCCAGGCTTTCTCTTGTCTCAGGGCATATATGCTCCTGTCTCGTCTGTCTGAAACTCTTCACACAGAGCTCACAAGCTGGCTTCTTCTCAGCATTTGTCTCTCAGTCCAAATGACACCTGCTCAGAGAGGCCATGCCACTCTTAGCTGAAGTACTCCTCTCCACACACATCCACTCTCTATTATATCCCCTTTCCAAAAATTCCTATAGCACTTGTCACTATGAGAAATCTGCCTTATGCATTTTCTTGAATATGTATTTAATGCTTGTCTCTCCAAGAGAGCAGGGACCTTGCGTGTCTCATTTCCTGCCGTATCTCAAGTACTCTGAAAAGTGCTAATCACATAATAAGTGCCCGTAATAATTACTGAATCACTAATGATGAATACGCACACGTGCATGCACACACACACATACACATGTGTATTTACACATATCCATAATAAGATGAAGAAGGTAGCATTAAGTCTCATTAGAGAATTGAAAGAGTAGGTAAAGATCTATTGGACACTTGAAGATGATCTCCTAGCCTGGAGATCAAGAACTATTCTAATATGTGGTGGTATGAGCATTGTAGGGATGGGCATATCATTAGCCCTCAGAAGAGAGAAGGAGGCATAGACATGGGCTGAGTGGCTGGGCTTCTCAAAGCACTGAAGCCACATGTGTAAATAGGAGTGAAACAAAATGTCAGGTTGGAAATGTAGTTCAGACACAGAGTTAAGGGCTTTGAATGGCTGGTAATAGAGAATATTTTTATTCTGTATGCAGTAGGGAATCAGCAGAGTATACTTTATCAGTCCTGTGTCCATTAAAAACAGGTCAAAGAAATAGTAGCATAACCAAAGCCAGCTCTTGAAACTCCCTGCTGATTGATTTTCCAATTGCATTCTCCCTTTCCTCTTCCCCTAGTCCTTCCATATAAACATTTCATTGAAGTCTTCAAGTCCTATTACAATCAAACTTAAAGCAAAGGGGACTAAACGCATTTGGTCGGGAATCAAGGCGATTCCCATAAAGGCAGATTATGCTGACATGATGAATATAAAATGAAACAGCAGATATTAAAGTGGGAGAATTGGTGCACCATGCCTTCCATCTATAGGCTGACTCCAGTGGCTGCCTCCCTCCCACTATGGAGATCTTGATTTTATATTGGAATCATAAAGAAACACAGGAATTGCCTTTTCTCCATTCACTGTTCTCCCTGCATGGGCTGCAATTTGTGAAATATTCAATAGGTTCAGATCCCCTCAACCCCCCTGCTAAAGCCAAGCTAAAGGATCAGCCTTAATCAGTGATTCTGGGTAGACCACCATTCTGCCTCAGCAGCCACAGATGCCTTTCGGCCTCCTGGAAAAAAAAAAAAATCCCAAAGGCATGTTGTGCTCTTAATTGGCTTGTTCTTCCTAATCTATGGCACTCATTGCATTTATATTTAATTCCTGAAGGTCATTATGAAAATAAGCAGCTCTTCTGATCACCAGCCATGTAGGTAACATCTCCCAAGTGGCTCACTAATCCGCCTTCTGATTCCACGGCATCAGATGACCCTCCAGCCTATTATTTGCAGAAGGCCTGAGAGCGTGCTCCTGCTGAGTTTCCAAACGGTCTTTGCCTCACTGGGGGGAAGCAGACGTTATGTGAGATGAACTTGCTGCCTAGGCAAAAAGAGTTGGGGAAGTTGGCCCCACTGACTTCTACCACCCCTGCCATTAGCTGTCCCAGCACTCATGGGTGGTTATCTCCATGCAGCAAGCCCTGACGAATAGGGCTGGGAAGTATATCTGAAACACACAGGCCCTCATTTCCATCTCTGAAATGGTTGCCTTAATGAAAACTCTTATCATCTCTTCTGTGGACTGCTTCAAATGGCTCTGTGACAGTCAAGGTTTTATCAGAAAAGAGACACTGAGTAAGGACACTGAGAAGTGTTTAATGATGGGACCATTTGCAAAGGCTGTGAGTGTATATTAGAGTTCTCCAAAGAAACAGCACCTATAGGACATGATAGATAGATAGATAGATAGATAGATAGATAGATAGATAGATAGATAGATAGAGATATAGATATAGATATATATGGAGAGAAATTTATTATGAGGGACTGACTCACATGTTTACAAAGGCTAAGAAGTTCTACAATCTGCCATCTGCAAACTGGACACCCAGGAAAGCCAGTGGTGTAACTCCAGTCCAAATCCAAAGGCCTAAGAACCAGGGGAGCCAGTGGTATAAGTCTCAATCTGAGTCTGAGTCCAAAGGCCTGAACACAGGAGAGCTGATGCCTGAGGACAGGAAAAGATTGATGTCCCGGCCCAAGCAGAGAGCATACTGGTCTGTCCTCCACATGTGGGTTCCATTCAGGCCCTCAAGGATTAGAGGATGTTCGCCTACATTGATGAAGTCCTTTCTCCTTTACTTGGTCTACTGTTTCAAATGCTACTCTCTTCCAGAAACGCCCTCACAGACACATCCAGAAGTCATGTTTTACCAGCTCTCTGGAAATCGCAGACAAGCGCAAGGCAAACCAATGATGAAGCACCTCGAGGTTGGCAACAGCAAGAAGCTATCACCACTCTACACCTGAAGGGGCAAGGGGAGGGAGTTATAAAACCCTGAAAGGGCTACGGCTATAGGAAAGGGCTGCCAGATGGGAGCTGTGGCCTTTAGTAGAATAACACAGCTACTGACAAGACATGACCACCATGCAGCTGGTAGGGTAATAAATGCTCCAACCTCCTTCTCCTTCCACTTGCCAATCTCCTACAGGTGCCTTACATGGGCCAATCCCAACCAAACACCCAATCAGTGAAGTAAATCATACAGGTCAGCCTTCCAGGGCAAATGGCAGGGAGTGGGTTTCCAGAGGCAAATGGAGACTACCCAGAAGGCCCCAGCTGTATCCCTACCTCCAGGTTTCCTCTCTTCCAACCATCCTTCAAATGGCTCCTGGGATTACATTTCTAACTTATAAATATGGTCATGTCAGTCCTTTGCTTCAACCTTTGAAAGACTCTTGATTCCTCTCAGAATCAACGTAATTTTATGAGCCCGGCATCTGCTTTTCTCTCCTGCCTTATCTCGTTTCATTCCTTTCCTTGCATTTATATGTTAAATCTGCTAAACTATTTATGCAATCTCCCATATACGCTATGCTGTTTCCTAACTCGGTCATTTAGAAGATGTTTTTTCAGAGTCTGAAATAACCTTCCCCGCTAAACCCCATTCCCTGCTCTGGGATATTTCCCTGACCTCCATAAGAGCTACCCATTCCTTTAGTCTTCCATAGGGAGAAAACACTGCATGTTGCATAATATCACAGACTCTGGAGACCAACTGCATGAATTTGAATCCCTACTCCCCTGTGTTCAAGCTGTGTGTCTCTGGATAAGCTCTTTAGCTTCTTTGTGCCTCAGTTTCTTCATCTGCCAAATGAGAATAATAATAGAACCTGCCCCATAGAGTTGCTGTGAAAATTAAATGAGGTAACTTAAACAAATTAGCTTTAGCATTAATCTTGATCCTCAGGAAGCATATATAACATGTTTGTTATATATCACTTCATATATACCATTATTGCACCCTATTTTACCATTATCCTGGTCTTGGTATTTCTCTATGTTAAAATGATCTGTTTATACTGCTGACCTCTCTCAATGGACTCTAGCGCAGGGACACATCAGAGCCATTTGTGTAGCCTAGTGCCTGACATAGTGTCCCAATACAAAGTAGAGGAATCTACAAATGTTTGGTGAGTTGAGTCAAGCTGCATATTTGAATTCAGGTAGGCATCCCCAAAGACCAGAGAGAAGAGATAATAAGTCAGGATGTCAGGATGTCAATGGTGGCTTGATTCTCATATATCGACACTATAGAAATTTATTTAACACCTGACTCAAATCTAGGCATCCTAGATAATACAAACGAAAAGAAAGAACTTTAACTTTCAAGGAGCTTGCATTCTCAAAAACAGAGAGGAAATTTATAGAGCAAATAGACAATCATCTGATTCTGTTTAGACATAAGCATGTGTGAGTACAGCTAAAAAGAAAGACACTGGAAGATCAAGAATGGCACTCCTTAAACGGTGGGATTCGAAGTGATTTTAATCACGTTCTGATTCATTTTTTTCTACACTTTCTACACAGAATATATATTATTGCTGTAGCAGATGCAAATATATGCTCATTCTAAAGATTCGTTTAGTCAACCAACCTTTTCTGAGCTACGGCATTGAAGGATTCTATCCTCAGAAGCTCAATCCAAGGAGTGGAGAAAAGGCATGCTATAAGTAGCTATAAATCAAAGTAGGAAGCTGAGAGGGGGAGAGATAACTTCTGGTTAGACCTAGAAAGTCTTCCTGGAGGAGTCTTGAAGAGTAGGTAAGATTTCAACAAGTGGTACGGCACCGAGCGTTTCAGACGGAGGAGTGGCGCAAAGGCAAGGAGGCAGGGGGGTTGCAAATGTGCAGAGGGGTGAAGTGGGAGGACGCCATTAGAAAACGCCGAGGCTCATCCCTACGGAGGAAACAGATAAAGACTTCCATAGCACGTCTGTAGGGAGGAAAGTATAAAGGGGGCTACCAATTCTTACCTGTGAACTTTCTCTTACCAGAAAAAAAATAGTGCCAGGTTCTACTTAGGTAGGACTCTCATGCCATCAGACCAAGCCCTAGTTCAGAGGCTAATGAAGATCTTTCCATGCCATAAATTAAAATGTAAAGATGGATGGATTGAAGGGAGGAATGGATGGATGGATAAATGGACAGATGGATGGATGGATGGACAGATGGATAGACAGATGGACGGATGGATGGACGGATAGATGGACAGAGAGATACTTTTCAGTTTCTCTGATATAATCAATAATCACACAGTTCGGGTTAGTGAAAAGAATATGAGATTTGGAACTGGAAGCTTAGGTGTCCATGATGCTTCTGTACCAACTAGCTGGTTTACCTAACGACAAATTGCAAAATATCTATGATTTTCTTTCTTTTTATGCAAAGTGTATTTGGGGGGTGGTGGTCAAGATCTGTCCTATTTCTATCACATCTAACATAAAACTGAAGAAAATAAGGCCATATGTAGCAATAAGCTTGGAAATCTACAAAGTTCCACTGTTAGCCTTGAAAGCAAATGCAATCATTATCTCCATCATTCTACAACAAAAATCCCATAAATATTTAACGACCATCTAAAATGTGCCAGGCAGTGTCAGGTCTTGTAGACAGAGTGGATAAAAAGACAAATTTGATTGCTGCCCTCACAGACCTTCCATTCTAGTCTGGATTTTCCTCAGTTCCCACTAAGTAGCAGCAGCAATGGCAACTCCCCTTGCTCCAATTTTTCATTGATTCATCCATTTAATCATTCATTCATTCATTCATTCATAGCAGAAGATTGTGTCTGTCTAGGTAATTGCTGTCCTCCATACTTAGCATGTAGTGGGTGCTCAAGTATGTGTTGAACAAATGTAACTCTCAATGCACATTTTATGTGTTCCCTGCTCTCAAGAAAATCAGAATCTAGCAGAGCAGGAAAAAAAATCAACAAAGGAGACATTGGTACTGGCCATGGTGTGTTATGGGGACATGTGCCAGGGGTGAGTTAATGCACCTTTTTCATCAGGAGTTGCACAAGGCAAGCAGACAGAGTCCATAATCTGAACACTTTGTAAGTCTAAGAGATTCTAATATCAGGCCAAGTTAAATGCCCAAGGGACGGCGTCACGGTGGTGCTGGGTTGAGGAGGTCACCTGCGGGGAGGAATAGAAGGTGCAGAGATGGTGGGGGCTGCGACACAGCCAGGCCCTGCAGCAGCAGTTGGAGAAGAAAATCCCAGAAGTACCTCAGGCCCCTTCCCTCCCCACCCCCATCTGTTGGTTCTTATCTCTGCCTTGAATCCAATCTGCCCATGCCCACCTCCTTCGGGAACTGCATCTTTTACACAAAACTGTTTTCCCAAGCCTCTCAGTGGAGATAAATAATACAGTTATACCCAGTTAAATAAGTGATGGGAAGAGAAGAATTAAGAGATATTAGCAAGGGAGAAAAGCATATCGTTTTAGATTAGATTTGAAAATAGATGGAGGGTTGATGGAATGGATTCTCATTACTCCTAGTTATTCTCTTCTGAACCATTTCCCTCCCTCTTTGCTGCATTTTTTTCCTGGTCTTTCTTTGTCCTTTATCTTAGCTATACGCCCTTGGTTTCTCTGTGTGTTGGCTGTTTCTTTTCTTCTTCTTCTTTTACTTAACACACCCAAACAGTCAATGAGTTTTTCTCCTCCACCACCCTCCCTTGTTCCATGACATTGCGAAGTGATGCAGAGAGGGCACCAAAAGAATAGAGACAGGAACTTTCATTAACATTCACTTATGTGCCAGGAACTAGGCTTGGGGCTTTCACTCAGTGTCTCTGTTAGCCTTCATGGAAACCCGATGTGGATAGGCTGGGTAGCAGAAGACTCATTTTCTTGCTGAGATATCTAAGGTCCTAACATGTGACTGGACTTCTCTAATTCTCTCTAGTAAGTAACAGAGCATGAATTCCAGCTCTCATTTCCTGACTGCAAATGATAGTAGTGTTCTCCCTACTATCCTAACTGGGCTGAGAAAAGGAGTTTTGCATTAAGTAAAAACATTGAGGGATTGAGTCCATACTGCGGGGTGTGATAAAAGTACCAGGACCGACATCTTCCGGGGTCAGATGCTATTCATCCTTCATCATTATAAAGTCATTTGCTAGGGTTAAGTATTGCTCCCTCTGTTTTTAAGACGCAAATCTCTCCTGGGAGAGAGGTATATGAAGCATTCTGTCGTACAGTAAATGCATTTTTAAGAGCACTTTGCTTAGTCCTATATTTCGCCAGGTGACTTTTAACAAGCTAAGTTTACCTCTCTAAGTCTTGCTTGCCTCATATGGAAAATGGGAATCATAAAAGCAATCTCTTATGATGGCCATGAGTATTTAGGGAGATAAAGCATTTGAAGGAGCCTAGCATAGTATTTCACATATGCATATTCCTAGTCAGTGTCTGTCTGCTCTTTCTATTTCGCCCCTGTCAAGACAAGAATCAAGTTGTTTTGAGAATAATGAGAAATGACACAGTATCAAACACGGAGAAAAAGGAGGCAGAGGTCACAGACATAAAACTTCACGATTCACTTGGAAACAGTCTCTAAGACCTTTCTATCAGGTCCTCAGTGCCCACTCCCCCAACTCATTTTAAGTCATCCCTATTGGCGATGACCTAGAATCATGAAAAATCACAACAGAGTGGGAGTGTAAAAGGATGAAGAATAGTGATCTGATCCACTATTATACTGATCGTGGAAATGAAGACCAGAGAGGGGTCTCAGCGTGCCCTAAGGCACACAGCTTTATAATCCAGTGCTCTTCAAGAACTGGAAAGGGGCGAGAGATGAGGATTTACAGGGAGCTGGGACAGAGGTAAGAGGTGGAACCTCCCTGACTCCTAAAAGTGATTTAGCAGCATGGGGGGAGGATGGAGAATTCCCTCGTAACTCCGGGGCTCCCTCGGCCTCTCCCAAAGATGCCATTAAGATGGCTCCTTACGTCTCTGTTGCTGTGTCTTACTCATTAATCCCCAACACCCTCACCTCAACCCAGAGGGTTCTGCATCTGAGTGCCACACGCTTCAATTCAGGCCTGACAGATAATAAAATATGATGAGTCGAGAGAGCATGGCACCATGTAGTGTTGTCAGTGAGGGAGGGAAAATAAAACCTGTAATAACTGGCAACCGAACAGAGACTAAGAGAATAAACATACTTGCCACTGACCCCACGAGCTATTTGCAGCAATGTGAGATAGGCTGGGCTTGGAGCAGTACCTTTCCATGATGAATTCCTCTTGCTGCCAGACCCTGGACTGAACCTCTTACCTCTGTACTCCACGCCACAGTCCACTGGCCCCAAGCAGCATTCCGGCCTCCAAGTCTTTGCTCATGCTGTGCCTCCTGCCTGGAATGCCTTAATCTCTTCTTCTGCACACACAGACATTACCCACCTTTCAAAACCCAGCTGAAGTGAGTACTGCCCAAAATGCCCCTCTCCCTCCTCTGAGCTCTAAACACCTCTGGCAGGTTTCTTACAACCTTCCCTGGATCATTAACCTCGCCCGTCCTTAATTCGCATTTCCTTTGCTAGGTCGTGAGATTCTTCTGGGGCAGGAATCACTATTATATCCTCTTGGTAGCTCAGCATTTTATGCAATAGCAGGTACTTAATAAATATGAGCTGATAAAAAAGTTTAAATAGAATCCCAAAGGGGTGAGACTCCCTATTTCAGTTCCACGGATAGGAATATTGACAAACAGTGGATGGAAAAGACACAGAGAGCCTGAGACCCAGAAATGGGATGAACCAGGTGAAGGTCTCAGACTAAATAGGAAGATATGGGGCTGCTTGCCCCGCCTCATCCTTGCAGCTTCTATCAGAATAGCAGCCATCTGGATCAAATGGCATTTGCTATGGTCAAAACATGACAAGAAAGTATTCTGTGCCTTGCCCACGTCTCCTGTTATGTCATTTTCTCCCATTCCCCAGCCCCATAAGATAACCCCATGCTGTTGTTCACACTGTTTTCTCTACCTAGGCTGTCCTTCTCACTCGTTTTTGCCTGCCTAACTCAATCTTCAGAACTCAGCTGTAAACAGACTATCTCAACAGTCAACAATTCTCCTCCTTAATCTAAACCAGTGTTATGTGACCTTGCAGATCCTCCACCAAGAGGTGAGTCTATTACACCTCCCCCTTGACTCTAGGTTGGTTGCATGGCTTTCTTTGGCCAAAGGGACCATGCCAAAATGACACAAGCAGACTCGCAAAGAGTTTGTACACCAGGGCGTGCTCTCCCTTGCATCTCTTGAGAATCCACCTATTGCCATATGGAGAAGCCAGGCATAGACTGCTGGATGATGAGAAAAACACGGCCCGTTTGCCATTGTCATCCCGGACAAAGCCTGCTGCTAACCAGACATATGAGAGAAACCACCCTAGAGAATCCATCTCCCAGAAAAACTACCAGTTGACCACAGACACATGAAAGAGCCCAGTGGAGATCTGCCAAGGTCAGCAGAACTGCCCAACCAAGCTCAGCCTGAACTACTAGACCACATAATTATGAACCAAAAAACTGTTTTTAGCCACTAAGTTTTGGGGTGTTTGTTACACAGCAATAGCTAACTAAGAGAACAATGCAGATGTCTCCTTCTTTGTGAAGCCATTTCCCCACCCCCCACCAAGGCGGGCTAGTGCTCCTGCTTTGTGCTTCCCGCCACACAATATTGTAATCATCGTTTAGTTATTTCACACCTCACTTACCTTCTGCTCCCCACATCTCAGAGCTTTTTAAAACTAAGAGTCTAGTCTCCCCTGCTGTCTGCTACCTCCCTAACACCTAGCTTAGAGTAAATACTCAATGGACAAGTGTAGAACAGAACTACCAGATACTGAAAATTTCCCCAAGGCAGGATTCTACTATATTACTAACAACCCCTCCTCCTCCTAATCAAAATCTCTGTGGTCCTGATTTGAAGTAGGTATTGATTGGCTTCAACTGCACAGTTTCGGGAGCATAGGCTGTCTATATATTCCTTAAATAAGCTCCACGCCTGTTCAGTGTGTTCCTAGCGGCCTTGATTGTAATGCAGCCTCTACTCCATTACCCTGATTTATAACGCAGCTCTGGCGCACAGAGCCCCAGGCCATAGGTGGAATGATTATAGCACCCTATTGACTTGCAATTCCACATCATTCCATCCAATTTAGACCTGCCCTGTAGCAGGGAAGGGACAATGAGAGGATGCCGGGCTGGGAGTAGAGAGGAGAGAGGGACCCTCTTGATCTTCTGACTGCATCTGAGAAGGATGAGAAAAAGGCTCAGGTGTCCAATGTCCCTCCTAACCAGGACGATGAGTACCTGAATGATGGCAAATCATGCCCTTCTTCATAAGGTCAGACACAAGGACTCCTACTGAAATGCCAGACTCCTCTCCCAGTAAAATGATGGAATGTTGTTCCCATACCACCAGGTTAGCAATCAGGAAAGTCAAATTCCATTCTGGTCTTGGCTCTGTGACCTTAGGTGAGGGGTTTGTACCTCTGGACCTCAGTCTTCTCATCTGTCAAATGGAAGGACTGATCCCTCTCCTAATTCCTGTACTAGGTCATTGGAAGAAGTGATAGGGGACATCCATGAGAGGGTGCTTTGAATAAATTGTTTTCTTTGCCATGATTAATACCAATCGACCCAGTGGAAGATGTCTGGAAAACTGAAACTAAGTGGTTCAATGAGAAAGGCTAAAATCTTCTCCCACTTTTTAATATCCCAGCACTCTCATATGGCACAGAGTCAGGTTTGGTCTCTAAAACCAGCCACCTGGGTTCACATCTCTGACACTCTATTAGTTGAGTAACCTTGCAGAAGTCACATAAATCCTCAAGGTTTTGATTTCCTTATTTAATCTCGAGGTCTCACTTTCCTCATATAAACTGGAAAGAATAACACCATACTAATCAGTGGAGTGTGAATGCCAAGAAGGCATGGACTGGACTGTCCTGGTCATCCCTTTGTCCCAGGACCTAGAACGGTGCCTTGTACAGTGGAGCCACTTAATCTAAAATAACAGAATGACTGATACTTACTAAGTACTTACTATGTGCAAGACTCTGAGCCCAGCTGTTTGCACATATTATGTAATTTCATCACACCAACATCTCCAGGGCTAACGGACAATAATAAGTCCACGTGTACACAGTGTTGAGTTTATGTATCAGCACACGGCCTGGCACTAGTATTTGCTCGATGAAGTTTGCGACGTCACTTGCTGCTCCTACTACCACTTTCTCTGTGCTACCCAAATACATTGTTTTTACTCCAGAAATACAGACTCTTAAGCACCAGGGCCTGTCTTTAATTGTAAATTTCTAGAGAATAAGAATCGCATCTGTCCAAAGACCTCTTCAGAGCACTGTGGTTACAACCCAGAATATCATCAGCGTGTGGGGTTAAGAATTATGACCGCTGCGTTGTCACACCTCCGCTACCCTTACCCCACCTTGCTGGCCCCCACTTCCAGAACCACAAAAACTAAACTTAGACTGAGGGAACTCGGCAGATGTTCTGGAGAGCCTTCACCGCACCAGGCCCTGCGCCCAGAGCTTTCAGGCATCATTTCCCTGAAACTCTACTTCCCACGTAGGACCAAGAGAACTGAAACCCAGACAGGACGGGGCGTTACTACAGACAGCACAGAAGGCAGGAAGTGCGACAGTGAGAATCCAGCCTCTTGACCTCAAGGACAAGCTCTTGTCCTCTACCTGCCAGGTTTCCACGTGTCCTCCTGGCTCCACCAAGGAAAAGGGGCTTCTCTCTCTGAACCTCACTTTTCTAACCTATTAAATAGGAGCAATGATGCCATCCTCAGAGACCGTTTAGAGGATTTGCTGGGGAATGATGTTAGTAAGACAAGTGCTTGGCCCTTATTCTCCATCTTGTTGGAATCTATCATGTTTTCAAAGAACAGAGAATGGTCTACGGCCACGCCATCCTGAACAAGCCCGATCCTGTCTGATCTCGGAAGCTAAGCAAGGTCAGGGCTGGTTAGTACTTGGATGGGAGACCACCTAGGAAGACCAGGTGCTGTAGGTGTAAAAAAAGAAGAAAAACATAAAGGACAGAGAATGATGTCCTCCACTCCACAGTTTATATGCAGAATCTCAGCTTTGTGTGGTGGTTCATGGCAATTACAAATGGGAACTGGGAGAAGAGGAGCCTACTCACATGGTGTCCCAAACACGCATCCCATGAACTTCTGTTACAGGCTTTCTACCTTTCCTGAATACTTCTCTTTAATGACTTGGTGGTTTATTTCTACAGCCATTACCACCATCCGGGTTCCCATTCTCAGTGTGATATGAAATATACTAGAAGGAACCATGGTGCCAGAATGCCCTTGTGATAGGCAGATGTGCCTATCGCAGGGGCAGCCAGTCAGTTTACTGGCTCTCGGAGTGAAGATAAAGTTAAATTATTTCCAGAAAATTTACAAGGGATTCAGCCCAGGAAATACATAGGTACACAGGAAGTCAAATTTGCACAACCTAAAAATACCTTCAGAGATGCCCACCCAGCCAGTTGACCATACAGGTTTATTTGTTTGTATTCACAAAACACAAGTGAGCTCACAGACACATGCACCGCCTCATGAATCTATGCATCTGTGTAACATCAAGAAAGCATCCAAATCTTTTTTCACACACAAACATGTGTTCACATGCAGCCACTGTCTCATGCACACGCATGAATGCACAGACCAGTGCTACAGAATATTCATTGTCTCATGTACATTCTGTAAAACTGCTCTCTTCTATACATTGGCAACATGGATATTTGTGCATGTATGCACATCCATGTATTCCCTGACAGGCATCTATATGAACACCCACCCACACACACACACACAGGCATAGGCAGGGCTCTCACACATGCACAGGCTTACAGCGTGTTCGCCTGCTTCGCCCCATTTGCACACTGCTGTGCATGCTCCATCCTGCACATTCAAACTCACATGTATGTATGTACACAGATGCCTGCACTCGTGGGCAGAAATCCACACATTTGCTCAGGCATGCACATGTGCACAGACGTGGGTACATTCAGCCTAAGGACATAGCCAAGCCCTCAGTTATGTCCTCCCATACACATGTCTGTATCTGACATAGGAATGCCCCTCTGAGCCCTGGGAATATCTCTGGATCTGTCCTTCAAGAGGACTGGTTTTGAACTCAAGGAGAAAGACGAAACCCTCTCCCACACAGTCTCTGAAAGCTATTTCCTCTTCTCTGGCATGACTGACAGGCCATCGTGGAGCAAAGGAAAGCAGAACAGTCTCTGTTCTTGAGCTGTCCATCCACTTAATTCTTTCTGATTGTTATGGAAAAAAATTCCACCGATTTGATATTTCATCCCCTCAGCCTGATGTCCTTGAAAGAGACAGACTGATACAAGGCAGGAAGAGGCCCACTGATGCCAGGCCCCAGGCAGCCCTGGTGACATTCCCACTGGCTCTGACTACCATACTCTGCGCAGGAGGCCTGGCCAGAAAGACAAAGCTGGTGCCTTGGACATGGAGACAGGGAAATTCAGAAGCAGAAATAATGCATTAATACTCCTCACTCTCTTCTTACAGCCACACACTATGCAATTCATTTGCTCGTGAGAACATTCTCAAGGGAGCTAGAAGCTAGCCCATTTTACAGAGAGAGAAACTGGGATACCCACAGGTGATGGCACATGCCTAAGGTGCCACTGCAGTTAATAAGGAGCAGGAGTGGAGACCTGAATTCAAGTCGGCTTGCCCCAAAGCACTTTCTAAACTCGGGGGAATCTGGAAGGAAGCTGGCCAGCCATATGTCACTGCCTGGCCTCTGGAATCCTCCTCATTTCAAATGCACATTAAGGAGCTTCATTCCACAGACAAGGACCCAGCACGTCGCAGCAGTATTGTCCCAGCCTGATCCGGGAGCAGGGAACTCGATGAGGAGATAAAGAAGGAGAGAATGTATGGGGGAAGAAAGGAGGAGATGAATAAAGAAGGAAAATGGACAGTGTTGGAAAGACAGGGAGGAAGAGAAGATGGAGAAGTAAGGAAACAGCTTTAAGAAGTGGCGGTGTTCATCGTTCTGTTTTTTCTAATAACATGCACTGAACCCTTCTCTGTGCTGGGCTCTGGAAGAGATGCCAGAGGTGGTCATACGTAGTTGGCTCAGAGAAACGAAGACACTAAGTGAAAATCACACAGGATTTCTGCAGCAGAGGCAACATTCAGACCCACTTTGCCTAACTCCACAGTCCTTGCCTAAGGCATTCTTCTGACTGCCCTTCTTGTACCTGCATCTGTTACCTGCCGTGGTGACCTAACTCCCACAGAACTGGCTATTTAGCACAGGACAGCATAGCGGGATGTGCCCTGAAAGATAATCCAGAGATAGAAAAAATGAGGTTGGGAGGGATGAAGTAGCTTGGCCAAGGTACAATAAATGCCTAGACTGAGACAGGACCTGACTTTCTGACCCCAAGATCAACACTTTTTCGAATGTGCCTTGTGGCAGGCTATACATTACCAAGATGAGAAATCCCAGCCCTGAGGTCACTGACCGGAAGGCGGAAGAGCAGACATGAGAATGGAGAGGCTCTGAGCTCTCTTCTAAGCACAAGTGAAAGTATTAGAAGGAAGGCAACCTCTCCATCTTTGGGGCAATAGCATTAGCGACTTTAGTTTACTGTTGAGCTGAGACCCAGAGAGGAAGGGATTTAGACTTTTCAACAAAATCCAGGCTCCTTTCCCAAGCAATCGCTTCTGAAGACACCGGAAGCCACTGAGTGTTGTGATTAAAAAGACAAGGTTTGGAGACAGGTAGACCAGTGTCTCCAGAGGTACCACTCATCGGCTCTGAGGGCCTGCTTCATGGTGCATGACTTGTGAAGTCACACAGGGGCTAGCACTGAGAAGGCCATCATGCTTAGTTGAAGGCTCTGTCATCACGCATTTAAATTTCTTAATTTTTAAACATAGTGCCTCACATTTTCATGTTGCACTGGACCCTGCAAGTTCAGTACCTGGTCTTATTTTTGACATTTCTCCTTCCTGAGCCTCAGTTCAGGCAACTTGCATGAGGTTAGTAACGGTGCTAACTTGGCAGGGTTTGCAGTTGACACTGTCTGCGCCTTGCCCGAGTCCTCCTTGGTACTCACCTTTCCTGTACAGGTCAACAGAACTTCTTCCTGTAGGCACATGATCGCAGCCCAGGGCCTTCCTAACCCTTATTCAGGACAGGCCAGAAACACCAGAGGGTTTTAATGTCCTCCACCCATGCCCCGCCCCCCATCCCTCAACCAGGAGTAGCCCTTAGCCAGTGACAGATTGGAAGGAAGTATAAGAAAAATGCTCCAGCTTAGGATGGTCCTGGGCTTGTACTATACTGTCCCCCAGTGTTCCCCAGTGGAATTGAGTCCCATTTGCCCATAGCAGCCCCCTGCTCAGCTATGCCCCCTCCACTGGCTCCCTTCCCTGCCCGGCCTCACTTGCCTGACCGATGCTTCCCGGGGCCACTTCCCAAATAAATGACTTGCACTCATCTCCTCATCCAAGGCTCTGCTTTGGAGAACCCAATTAATGACAGAATTGTTGTGAGCGCAGTTGAGATAATGTATGTAAAGTGCTCAATACAACATCAGGCATAGATGCAAGCCCTCAATAAACGGTAAGCTTATCATAAAAAAAAAAGAAAGCCGCTTTTAAGAGAAGACATGAGGAAGACAACAGAACATTTATAATTGATTTCTAAATTTATCCTCCTAATGAAATCATCTCTGGCAGACCCATCTCAGGACCAGGCAGCAATGATTTTCAGGGCCCCATTTCCCACCAGAGACAGATGTCAGTCATTCTGGCTCCTAGGACCCAGCCCAAAGTGAAAGCTCATATGTAATCATCATTAACTGCCTCCTAGCAAAAGGGAAGCACAATTCTGCTCAGCATCTCAGAGCCTGGGGGTCGGATATCTTGTCTACCCTTTTGTTTCACAGATGCAGAAACTGAGGAACAGAAATATGCCCACAGACACTAATGTGTGAAAGGCAAGATCAGAAGAAGCAATTAGGTGGCCTGCTACCTATTCTCCGAATAGACCTCATTATTTACTGATTCATTAATTCCTTTTAATTGCCCATGCACACACATACATACTGGAAAGGAAGTTCCACAGATTCAAGAAATGTTTCCTATTTCATTCAATGTTATATCCCCCCAAGAGCCTAGCACAGCACCTGGCACATAGTAAGTCATCATGAATATTTATTAAATAAACAAATGCTGATCTCATGAAACCTACAGTCCACCCCAAATGTAGCTCTTCCTGGTCTGCTCAGGAGAACAACAAATCCAAGGAGCCTCAGAGCCCACCCCCGCCCCGCCCCCCGACCACCTTATGATCAGAATAGCATGCTCAAGAAGGGGGCTCTGAAGCCAGACCTCTGGAGTGGAATC
Source organism: Pteropus medius (assembly GCF_902729225.1). NCBI lineage: Eukaryota > Metazoa > Chordata > Mammalia > Chiroptera > Pteropodidae > Pteropus > Pteropus medius. The sequence continues at coordinate 4,011,696 of NW_024342647.1, read as the reverse complement.
TAGCTCCACCAATTAGTCCCAAGGAGCCCATGGCCAAGTTACTAATCCTCAGACTCCTCATCTTTAAATAGGGCGGCTGACAGTATTTATGCACCGGAGATCTAGTATGCAAAACGCCAACCCCGGGCAAGCACTTAGCGCAGATTAGCTATGTGATTAACGTAAAAAGTAAAGCCCTTTTGCCCCTATGGCCTGTCTTGCTGCTAACACATTAGGGGTTGTTTCCTGAGTGTGACATTCAGCTCACCGAATCCACTAATGCTGGTACAGAGCATGATTTCACGTGGTCCATTTCCATCAAGCTAAAAAGCAGAGAACCGTAACAGGAGGAAGTTATATCCTCTCCTGTCTCCCCCAGTCCTTTTGCAGACCCCGAGGAGAAAGTGTCACTGAAGTGCTACGCAGCCTTTAACGGCCCAGAAAGAACAGGCCCCGGGCTCACGTGCCCCTGGCTGTTAGCATCAACTGGCTGGAATGTGTAGCCTTGCTTTGCTTTCATCGTACTTATTTGTATAGTAGTCTTCTATTTTTTGTAAGTGATGCTGGTTTTTCATTTACCACTATATTAAAGTTTCCATTTATAATACATATATTACTCTATAAAAAAGAAAACTAGGAAGTAAAAAAGAAAATGCAGATATATGTCTGCAGGATATCAGACAATCAGATGTCCCTGAAATGACTGAGGCTTAGAAATTGTGACCTCATCTTGGCCTATAAATTGCCTTAGGGCAGGGGCAGGGGGCCCAGGTTTCCAACCCAGCCCTGCCACTCACGTAGGCCCTATGGCTTTAAACAAGCTCATCTCCCTCCCTGGGATGCAGTCCTCCTATTTGAAAATGAAGGGAACAGAAGTCCAAGGCTCCTGAAAATTTTTGAAACGTGTTGAATCCTTTCAGGATTTCAATAAAAACTGCAACAAATCCGTGGAAAATGCATCAAGGCCATGTGACCACCCCGCCTGTCTCCTTGATGTCTCACTCCCAGATGGAAGTTTTCAAACTCCAGAGACTTGTTGGAACCCATTTGTTTATTAACACGGTTTCACTTTTTATGTCACTTTCTCCCTGCCTAACTCCTGACAAAGGAAATAAAGCCAGCATTTAAGAACCCGTGTTTAGAAACCTTACTCATTCCAGCACCCAGTTGTTCACACACATAGCACTAGGTGCCACTTAAAATCTCCTCCACCCCTCAACTGAAGTCCCCTGCATCCTGGTCTGATGGAAAGAGCCTCGGGGAGGGCACAGGTATGGGTATGGCAGGTTCTCAGGACAGTGGACAGCTGGGCTGTGGTTCTGCCATTGGCTTTTCTGTTTAAATTATCTCGTATTTGCTGAGCATCTGCTCCAAGGCGGCCTGTGACTACGGGAGGCCCAAGAGACAGCGAAGAATCAGACAAGGTCTCCCCTGCCTTATTGAGGCCCCAGATGGTGGGGCAGACATTCAGTCACCAAATCCACTAGAACACAGGTGGAGAAGTGCAGCCCCAGAAGCACGCACATGTCAGAGAGGTGGCACAGAGGAGGTGATGATGAACTTTGTCTTAAGGGGCAGCCATGGAAAGTTTCCTGGACAGATGATGTCTGGGTGCAGTCTTAAAAAGAGACAGATGTTTGCCTGGGGAAGGTGGGATAAACTTTCTGGGCACAGGAGTGCAAAACTGCATGTTGAAGATATACGAGTCTTGGGTGCCACTGGCTCACGATGTTGAGGCCACTGCCTTCTGCGTGACCTTGTAAAGTCACCAAACCATTCCAAGACATAAGCCTGCAGCACGGCCCAGTTCCGACAGGCATCGGACATTGGGGAAGGTCTCACAAGTGAGACATGTGGTTCATCTGTGAACAGATGGCTCGGGATGCAGTCGTGGGTTGTGGACCTCAGTGTTACAAGGCGAGGTGGAAAAGGGTATGGAGAGCCTTGACAACCAGACCCCGTGAGACCTGTCTCCACCGTCTAAATTTTCTCTGAATCTCTTTTTCTTTGTGCTTTGACACTTCCATTCTTGCTTCCTAAGCTCTCCTTCCCACCCCTCCCTTCCCACAAATCCCCTCCTTTTCAGGAACAAAACAAAAATACTATGTATCACTTCCCTAACAGGCAAAGGCTTTTAACAGATTTTTAATGCACTGCTAGACGACACCTTAAGGCTTGAATCCCCAAGGACGCCTTCCTGAGAAAAAGATAGAGACTCCAGTGGTTATTGGGGTTTTATATTTTATTGTTTTCACAAAACACTGCTAACAACTGTCTGTTTCACTCCCTGGTAGACACACAAAGTTAGTCTACCCACCCTCGTTCTACATGTTTCAGTGAAGTGACATATAGATGGAAGTCTAACTCATTCTGAGCAGACAGCATCTCAGGAGGGCGAGGGTCTACGTTAGCAATGATGATACAGGGTTCAGAGAACAATGTCAGTGGCCAAACACGGCGATCACTTCTATCTCCCCAAATCTCATTCGGACTTCTTTTGCAGAGATCTAAATACAGCTTCCTCCTTTACAAACTCTTAAGTGAAGGCCCAGTGGCCCATGGCGCCCTCTTAGCTGCCTGGGTTTTCGCCCTGCATACCCTGCTCAGCTCTAACCTGAGTGGTCACTTAATGACAAATTCTCTTAGATTTTTTTTTCTCTGCCGGTCATCGAACCTCACCCTTCTTGTGCCTTTTTCTTTAACATTGTTATGGGTGATGGCTCAGATTCTCGCAGGTTAACATTGCACCGGAGACTGTTCCTGACGCCACCTGCGGCAGTAATGAAAACCCTGGGGAAGTGTTTCCCAAGAGAAGGAACAAAGGATAATCTGAAATGGAGCTACTGCAGCAGAACCATGAGAGGAGAATTTCTCAACAATCCCTTTAGCTGGCTCCTTCGAAACACATCCACGACGCTAATAACAGATACTTCTGCCAATACGGCCTGGTGCTTTCCCATCAAAATCCCCTGGATTTAGAACCTCAGGCCTTGCTGGAACCATAACTAAATTATACCTTCCTAAATGACCCAAGGTATTTCACAGTGTTTTATGAACTTTTAAATATAGTACAAGGTAGTTTTCTTCCCTTTTCTATATTTCAAGGAATAAGCACAGTGATGTTTAAGAGGTCCTTATGGAATCCTCAGCAGTGAAAACGGCCGTGCCTATTTTCCAGTTTTCTTTAAAATCACAACCCAAAGGTACTATGTACCCAGCTGAGCTGCTGGGATGGTGAAGGTGCCCTGCTTTGCCAGCTTTTCCCCAGTTGCTGGCCTATGTCCACGAGGAGTAAATGGCAAGCATGTGGCTCTTGAGCCAGCCTGGATTACGATCCCAGAAAGACTCCTTACTGGGCATGTGAACTTGGACAAATTTCGCTAACTTACGAAAACTCAGCTTCCTTATCTATAAAACAGGGATAACATTTTTACAGCCAGGGCTGCTATGGCTTCTGCAGAAGCTGGCATAAAGCAATTCTCGGTGGATGTCCACTCCCTTCTCTTTCTTTAAAACTTTGCACAATTATTTCTTTGAACCCAAGAGCAGAATTTTTCATTAGATAAGTTTCAGTTCCCTAAATTCTGCCCAGTATGGAGGAGGCCAGCTCTCTCCAACTGTATGCATTTGAGATTCGTCTTTGTCTGGAGATCTTCTTAATTTGAATCTCCTGCTCCTCAATAGAAAATGGGGGGGGAAATCCAATATTGAGTATTTGGACATAGAAGAATTTCAGAGAGTAAATCCCTGACTCTACACGAAACCATAGGCAGAGGTAAACATAACAGGTAATGCCTATTGAGTGCTTGCCGTGTGCCCAGCACTTCTAGGGGATCTAAATGAACTATCTCATGTCACTTTTGCAGCAATATTAGCAGGTAGATACTCATATCATCCCATTGTGCAGATGAAAACAACTGAAGTACTCAAAGATGTGATAAGTGATCTCAAATCGAAGAGATCAGACTCAAACCCTACACTCTCTGGCTCTCCAGCCCATGCAACTGAACACTCCTTCTCTGTCACGGCTTCCCTGACTGTGGGCTTTGGAATTGGACATCACTGTGATGCATGTCATTTCCAACACAAATACCTGAGTACCTCTGGGTAAGACAATCCTTCCCTCTTGGTTATCATATCCATGAACTGGGAGAAATTAAAAATTAAGCATAACTTACAGGACAGTATTGAGAATTCACTACTGAGAGAGGGACATGGAGAGAGATAGAAAGAAAAAGAGAGAAGAAGGTATGGTGTGCTTACTCTAAATGGCAGTATCTTTACTCTCCCTCACAAGATCTTCTTGGGGGCCAGAGGAAAAAAGAGGTGCTGGAAGGGGTCAAGCTGCGGCTCATGGGCCATGGTACTCTAAGTGTTCAGGAAGGAGCCCGGAGCCCTGCCTGGGAGGGATACAGGATGATGCTCTCCCTGCTCAGATGCCCTCTGGCTGAGGACATCACCCCCTGTGTTTCTTTCTGCCCCCACTGAATGGCTGGGCTCTGAACACTGCTGGGCCTCCCACCTTCAGGGTTCCTTGTGGGCACCGTGGAGAGGAGAATAAACCACAAACCAGACAGACAGCTGGTAAATGCAGACTCAAGCCTGGGGATCTTGTTGTCCTCGGTGGGGCAAGGGAGGTCAGAAGCTGCCCCTCGATTTTCCCATTTTCCCTCCTCTGTCTCTCTGTCTTCTCTCTCTCTCTCTATCTCTCTCTCTCTCCCCCCTCCCTCCCTCCCTTTCTCTCACTCTGCTCTAACACACAGACACAAACACACATACACACAGGTTCTCATCTTCCTCAGAATGCTGAAATAAGACAAAGTTGGAGCTTTTTATATTGTTTAAATAGTCTTGAACTTCTAGATGGGATTTCAGAGCCTCAGGAAGATTCCTTACATCTCGGCCTCCATATGCACGCCCCACTGACCACCATAGGCTCAATGGACCCATCAAGTGTTAGGACCAGGACAGAACTTACAGCTGGCTCTACTCAGCTATTATTTACTCCTGACTCAGAAGAGCCTAAAACAATGCCAGGGAAACAGCTGGCACTCGACACGAATTTGTGGGATGACTAAATTGATAAATATAAGTCCTTGGCCCCATTTTACAGGTAGAAAACCTGAGGTCCAGAGAGCTGAGTCTCCTACCCCAGATCATGAGTTCACAGCAAAACCAAGATTTTAACTCACATCTCTCAACATCAGTCTCATTTCTTACTCCCTGCCTTGTCAGGATTGTTGACGCCAGACCTTTTACCGAAGGCACCGAGAGCGCCCCCGCGCGCTAGCAGATCCTCCAGGGAGGAGCAGCACGTTCTTCTACTGCCAGCAATTAACAGTGCAGTAAAGATGAGCTTATCAGACCACTAGCCTTGGGAGGACTAGTTAGAGGATTCCAGAGAGAGCGGGTCCTGGGTACAGGAGCAGCCCCCTCCAGCCACAGCACTGGCAGGACCCCCGACATGCTGTGAAGGCGGGCCAAGTGCCAGCCCTTATCTGTCCACTCCAGACAGGGGCCATGACCCAGGCCAGAGAACCGGCATGACTGAGTGTGGGTAGAGTATTCAAATCCTAGACCAGAGGTGCTGGATGCTCAGCAAAGTACCAGATCTGAGGTGGCCAGGGCTATCCCCACTTTTCTTTGGATCCCTGTAGGAGCCACGGTAGAATGCAGGCAGAGTGGAAATGTCACCGGTGAGGCAGTGTGGCACAGGAGTAAAGGTGTGGTCTCTGGGGCCAGCTTGACTGGGTTCAAAATCCCACCTCTGCTATTCTCTGATTTATGTCCTTTTTAAAGGTTGTTTATGTTCTCTGTGCCTCAGTTTTCTCATCTCTAATGGGGATATTAATAATGCCTCCATCCCTGAATTTTCTAAGAATTAGATATGCTATTATGTGCAACACTCAACTTCGTCTAGAAAAAAAAATTCTACATCTTATAAATGTTAGTTATTATTGTTGTTGTGCATCTGAATCCAGCATGGCCACAGCAGTCGAGGTTACTCCAAACAACCCAGGTCCCCACTCAAAGCTTGGTCCAATC